>NC_056741.1:313569923-313871451 GCF_019279795.1 Protopterus annectens
GTTCATGCTACTGTCCTACATCCACATGGCCAATGGACAACTCTCACCACATGCTCTATCACAGACCTTCCATGTTCAAGGATTGACACTTCATGGTTGAGGATTCCCACCATCTCACCCAAACACCTATCCATGACCTCAGCATAATAATGGTGGGCATCAGCACGATCATGGAGGTTGTCATGCATAGCAGGAAGAGTGGCATTCACGACCCTATGAAGCTGTCTTGTGTTACATTCACTACATGCCTGTGCCTCCATGATGGTCTGAAACATGCATCTGGTGACACTTGCTGTGGCAGTTGTGATGGGGCATGATGGGCAGCAGTCCCCCTTCAAGCACCCCTGCCTGTCCGCCTGTGTGGGACCTCGCCTGTTATCTGGCTATGGCTGGTGTCTACAGACACACTTGCCATAGTCACCACACTTGCCTGTCCCATGCCATCACCTGCCAACTGTCCATTATCTATGGCCACTGGAGATGGGGTATATGCGGGCATTGTGACTGTGTGTGGGATGGGGTAAACAACAGTGGGATGCCAACCAATGGCACAGATTCAGCCTCTGACAACCCTGCCTGTGCCTCACTATAGCTATCATCATTGTCAGAGTCTGCAGAGACACTGACATCAGTTCCCAAGCGGGAGGGACCACGACCCCCATTGCCGCCTGTGAGAGGAATACAATAAATGTAAATTAATACCTGTGCATTATGTTTGGCTGCCACACACATGGACACACACACACAGGCATGCACACAGACACTTACAGGTGAGGTGGCACAAAGCTATTACACACACCTCACATTACCCATAGGGTGACATGCATGACACACAGCCATCATCATCATGCATTGCAGCCATTCTCAATCCTTGTTACTAACAATATACATCTCTGGGATGCATGAGTACTGTTAGTAGGTGACGTCTATGCCCCTAGCACACACTGTACCCATGTAGACATTATTGCTGTTCACCTGTATAGCACAGTGGCAACTACTGGACCATACCTCACAACTGTACAAATCATTGAAGAATGTGTGGATGTCTGGCACATATGTTTGCTCTGTTCCTCACAACCCCTATGTGTTTGACTGACACATAACTAGGATCATATGAGAACTGATGTCACTAATTAATGACATACATTTGATTTGCAGAACTCATCACCAGCAGTGAATGTATATTCAAACAAATCCTGTTACACCAACAACCTTCTAAGCTTAACGTGGATATGACACGTGTACACACCCCTGTTAACATGGCAGGCTCTAGTATCATATAAAATGAGAGCAAAATACTGCATTCCAAAACATTACCCACCTTAAATGTGACACATGACCTGTGCAATCCAATCAAGAAACAAACAAATGTGTTAGTTGTGAAATATACTGGTGAGATGTGTAGGATACAGTGGTTGCATAGGTGTGGACACCCTTAAACCAATGCTTTTTTGAAACACCTGTTAAGTAAACTACAGCAGTCACTCTTCCTGGGAAGGGCAGTATCAGCATGGCACATCTTGATGTGGCATTATTTGGACAGTCTTCTCTGCAAAGGTCTCCCAACTCTGTCAGCTCGCAAGGGCAGCTGATGTGCACATACGTTGGTCACACTGGGGGTTTACTATTGGTATTAAGTCTGGTCTTTGTCTGGCCCAATGCATACCCTTGATTGTATTTAGGTGGAGCCATTCTTAGGTAGCTTTGGATGCATGCTTCAGGTCATTGTCATGTTGGAAGCTGAAACCCCTCTCCATCCTCAGTCATCTTGCAGATGCTTGATGGCTTTGGCCCACACGTGAGTGTTATTTGAATTGTTCATAATTCCCTTCACCGTGCCTACAGGCCTAGTTCCAGCTAGTGAGCAGCAACCCCAAAGCAGGGCACTGCCAACAGTGAGCTTCAACAAGTGGATGGTGCTCTTCAGGTGAAGTGAGGTGTTGCTACTGCACCACACGTAGCTGTAGGGATAGTGGTTGTACGTTTGAACCTTGGTCTCATTACACCATTACACATTTCAACACATGCCTTTGGGAAACTTGATTTTATGTTTTGCTACCTGTACACAGCCCTGCATGGTGTTTGTTGTGAATAAATGCTTCTATCTACTGACCCTACCCCATAGGCCAGACTTATGCATAATCCAGGCAATTGTTGCCATTAGTACTACACAAACAGTACTTCCCAGGGAGTCCTGCAAATACCTCAGTGTTACTGCATGCCTCCTGACAGCCTCCCTAACCAGTTCTCAACATGTCCTGTCATCTGTTTTGGAAGGACATGTGGTTCTTTTCGACAGCACTGTAGTCCCATATTTAATTCACCTTTTGATGACTGTCTCCACTGTGTTCCATGGTATATGCAATGCTGTGGTAATTTTGTTGTACCTTACTCTTGAATGAAACCTTTCAAATATGAGATACCTATGATGCTTTTTAAGATATGTGCAAGCCATGGCTGCTTCTGGTACAGGCAACTGAGCAAATGTCATGAATACACTGCTCTGACAGTGGACCGGTATTCATTGTTACATTGAGTCCCTGTACTTAATGGCAGTTGTGTACCCAAGCAGAGTGAATGCTGTCAGTACATCACAAGCTGCTCCCACAATATGTTATTTGGAGGGTGTGCACACATATGCATCCAGCGTATTGTAAGGTTTGTATACCACATATTTGGTGGCCTAACATATTGTTTGGTTTTACAAGTTAATTGTTCATGTTATGGTCACACTACAGGTTGGAAAAGGTGTGGAATGTAATATTGTGGTCTCTCATTGTATATATCAGAAACACTTGTCATCTTGACAGGGGTGTATAAACTGTGGTATCCACTGTATAGGATTAATGTTTCATACATGTCCCTACCATAGCCCATTTGTCCCCCCAGTTTTTTGGTCTCTGTCCAGATGTCTTGCACTAACAGGTTGTGAGGTATGCTGTAGGAATGTTACAGTACCCTTCAGACAGGCCCCCATGGTGACCACTGTGATGCACTGCAGTTAATACTACCACAAGTGAACATGGACATCAAGCAATATGGCTAGGTGTATATTGGCAAAGCACAACAAAACAATTACATACTCACCAGCTACAGGCTGCTGTCCCAGTAGACCAGAGGGAGCTAAATAGGTGTGGGAGAGAAGTGCTGTCAACATGTGGCCTTGGTACAGGTGGGAAGCAGCATTTCTGCACATTAACAGTACAATCCCAAATACTATGAAATATGCTGCCCATCACCATAGATGTGCACTCATGTGCATTACCAAACCCCATCCACAACTACTGTCTTATCTGACATATGTATGTAGATACTCTACAGATACAACCCCGATACTATGAAATATGCTGCCCATCACTATAGATGTGCACTTAAGTGCATTACCAAATCCCGTCCACAACTACTATCTTATCTGACATATGCATGTAGATACTCTACAGATACAAGTATGTATGCTAAAGTACTCCAGTAATATGTGCTAGGGCCTTACCTGCACGATCCTCGTCCATTGTGTGGGGGACACCCACATCTATGATGCTGGATTCAACAAGATGTACTGTTCTTGTGGTGGGTGCCCCAAGGTTGGTGAGGACCTGTTCTGTGGGTGTCCGTGGGGCCTGCATGAGTGGGCTCCCACCTGTGGCTGTCACTTCTCTGTTTATGACAGCAGCCCTTCGCCGGGCATTGCGTATGAGGTCGATAGCATGATGCCAGACCTGCTCATAGGTTCTTTTGTGCAGGCCAACATTATTTACACTGTGGACTAGGTCATTCCACAGGGCAGTCCACTCCTGCAGATGTTCTTGATTACAGCCAAACATGACGTCATAATGGTTGACAATAACGTTAATTATTGCAGCTGTTTCTGCTGCATTGTAGGGTAGATTTCTGGTGTGCTGCATCCCGCCTGGAAGACATAAACAGTGAAACACATCATAGCACCTCATACAGACAGAAACTGCACATCAACAGTGGATATTTGTTGCCAGCACTTACAACTACACCATACCCCTGTAATCTATCAGCAGAATATTAGCTTGCATTACACTCCTGGCCCTGATGTTCATAAGTTCATAGGTTCATAGGTTGGTACTAGGCTATCAGCCCTAGGGCCTATACAAGCCTAGCCATAACAATTCCCTGGCTATTTCTTCCCACATTATTTACTTTCCTGGACCCCTGTTTAGCAGGGCGACCGACGTGATCCCTGGGGTGAATTTCCTTTCTCCCATCCAATCGTCAAGGTTCCTCTTGAAGAGGTCCAAAGAGGCACTCTGCTTGACATGTATGGGCAATCTATTCCAGAGTCTGGGGAGTCTCTGGGTCAGGAACCTATCCCTCCAGCATGTTTTGTTTATTGTGATGACAAGGTTTAGATCCCTGGAGCGTGTAGCTCTGAGGGATTGGGATTTCTTTAAGTGTAGCATGTCCAACAGCTCTGGGTTTGACATGGCCTTGTATGTTAAGCAGAGATCGCCTCTAAGTAGACGATATGCGACAGAGTATAGCTGGAGTTTTTTAAGGTGGTCAGCGTAGGGCATCTGCTTTAGGCCTGTGATTCTTTTAGTGAGGCATTTCTGAGGCCTTTCCAGTTGTTGCAGATGTCTTGAGAGGTACATACCAAATGGGGCGTTGTATTCTATAATGGGTCTAATGAGGGATGAGTACAGTGGGACAATGACCTCCTTTTTTCTGGATGAAAAGCCCATCGTGATGAGGTGTGCCACATAGAAGGATTTCCTGACTGTTGTGGTGATGTGGTTATCGAAGGTGAGACCACTGTCCACCTGTGTCCCCAAGTCTCTTATCACACTTTCTGTGTTTAGTGTACTGCCACCTATATGGTAATTCATGGATACATGTTTTTTCCCAAAGGGGATAACAATACATTTCTTGGCATTGAGCTTGAGCCCATGGCTCTGGCACCAAGCATCTGTTTCTGTAAGGCCCTTTGTAGAGTATCCACATCATTTGGGGATTCAATAATGGCTCCCAGTTTGCAGTCATCTGCAAACTTTGTTAGCCAGAGTCCTTTAGTGCTGACCTGTACTTCAGAGAAGTAGATGCCAAACAAGAGCTGCCCCAGGACTGAACCCTGAGGTACTCCACTTGTCACTTGTCTGGAGCTGGATTTGGAGTCGGCTACTTTTACAGTGTGGGTTCTATCAGTAAGCCATTTAGCAACCCATTGGGTGACATAGGGATTAATTCCCAACTTAGTAAGTTTATCTATGATTCCAGAGTGGGGGATGGTGTCAAAGGCCTTGGCAAGGTCTAGATAGGCTGTGTGGACCACCTTACCCTTGTCCATGGCTCTGGAGACTGATTCAAAGAAGTCAATCAGGTTCAGGAGACAAGATTGGCCCTTCACAAACCCAAACTGGGTGGGGTCCAATGTTTGAAGGTTGCCAATGTCTTTGTTTATAAGTTCCATGATAATACACTCCATGGCCTTGCAGATAAGGCTTGTCAGACTGATGGGATGGTAGATTCCGGGATACAAGGTGGATCCCCCCTTGTGGATTGGGATAACTGTAGCTCTGCGCCACTCAGTGGGCACGAAACCTGAGGTGAGGCTATGATTAAACATGACGCTTAGGTGAGGTGCCAGTTCATATTGTAGTTCATGTAGTACACAGCCCGGGATGTCATCTTGTCCTATGGATGCTGTATTCTTGGCTTTAGAGAGTGCGTTTTGTACCTGTGTGGCCGATATTACTGGAATTTGGCAATCTTCCGGTATTGAGATGGGCCATTTAGAGGGTGAGAGGGGGGTGAAGTTGGCACTGAATCGATCTGCCAGGATATTGGCAATATCCTTCGGATCAGTATATTTAATGCCATTCTGTTTTAGCTCAGAGCAGATCTGAGCATTGCCATTTAGATTCTTGACATAGTTATAGAATGCTTTGTGGTTGTCTTTGGAAACTTTGGCAATTTTATTTTCGTAACTAGCTTTGGAGGATTTTATGAGGCATCTCAGTTTCTTACTGAGGCTAGTAAGTGAGTTTTTTGCATCCTGGGATTTTCCTCTTTTCTGCAAAAGTTACTTCCTTTTGTTGTAAAGTTTGTTTATGGCAGGGGACCACCAGATTGGCTTCCTTTTTTTGGATGAGAGCATTTTGGTTCTATTTGGGATGGGACGATTCATGCATGAGTGGATGTGCTCGTACAGTGCCTTAGTGTAGGATTCAGCAGTTGAACTTTCAGTTCCCATCTGCATGGGTGTCATGAAGTTTGTCACTTCTGACTTGAGTAGCATGAAGTTGGCTTTGGAGAAGTTTTTTATGGTGGTTTCTTTACTGGGGAGAGGGGGTGGGATGTGGATGTTAAGGGTAATTATATTATGGTCAGACCTGACTAACGAGGGGGTGACCATAGGTATGGAGCATTGATTTCCCATGTTGGTAATGACCAGGTCTAGGATATTGGAGCCCCTGGTGGGACTATGGATTAGTTGATCCAGGGCATTGAAATTTATGAATTCCAAGAACCGCTAGCAAAGGTGTTGGGACATGAGTAGTTTTCCCAGTTAATGGCAGGGTAGTTAAAATCACCCAGTATTAGGGTGTTTGGTTCTATCTTAATATTTTCCAGTATGTTTAGAAAGGTGTAGTGAGAATCTTGGGGTATGGTGGGGGATCTGTAGCAAGCTACAATTTGGATTGCAGTCTTACCTAGTGTTAGTTGCACTTGGAGAATTTCAGACACATTGTGTTGGCCAACTAGCCTGGTGGTGTGAATATCCTTGGTGAATATTGACACTCCTCCACCTTTAGTGTTTCGGTCCTGGTTTGGTGGCCGAAAAGTGTGGTAAGAGTTGTAGCCTGGTATTGCAGGGGTGCTGTCTGGAGCCTTGAACCAGGTCTCAGTTACTGCACAGATATCGATGTTCTCCATTTTTAGGAGTGCCTCGAGAGAGTGCATTTTGAGGTTTAGACTTCTAGCATTGAGTAGCATTACCTTCAGATTTTGCATGCTTGTTCCTGTTATGGTGGTGGTTTTGTCCTTTGAAGTTTGCCTAAAAAAGGCACTATAGGGGTGGCAAGAGCCTTAGCCAGTAACCTGAATCCCAGGGGCGACAGGTGCAGACCATCTCTGGCAAAGCATCGTGGTCTGTCAATCATGTCATCCCAGGCAGACAGATACTGGATCCCCTTTAAATGACACCATAAGCTTAGCCAATTGTTGAAGTCAATCATTTTATCCTTATATTGTGGTATCATTCTGGGCAAAGGCAGGATGCTACTCAGGGCTAGGGTCATACCTGCCTGGGCCACATGATCCGAGAGCTCTTCCATGTCTCTTTTCATGTAGTCCAGGGAGGTACGTCTCAAGTCATTCACTCCAGCATGGACAATGACAGAGTCATATTTGTACTTGTTGTGGAGTGACTTGAGTGCATGCGTTATGTGGCGGATCCTTGCACCCGACAGGCAGCTGACTGTAATTTTCTCCTTATTCAACCTGGTGAGAGGGACATCAGTGTGCCGGACTATAGAGTCACCTATGACTAAAGTGTTAGGTAAATTGTCTTGCCTTAGGGGCTGTTGCTGGGTGGCACACTGGTGTTGTGAACTATTTGACACATTGGTTGTGATTGGTGTTTGTTTGCGTTTCAGCTTCAGAGGTCTTTGTTGCTTGGACAGGTCACTGTTAAGGGCCTCTGCATATGTGGATTTAGTGTTGCTATATGTGGGTGTTGGTGGTGCGGGTTTAGAAGGGCTATGTGTTGCTTGAGGTGTAGTGTGGGTGTTAACCTTCTCCTCTTGACTGTTTTGCACAATCTTGGGTGGAGAGAGCTTTGCTTCCATTTTGGCTATGTAAGTGCATCTCTCACAGGTTGTAGTGTTGGGTGGTAGGAGGAGAGGGTTGTCTGTGTACATGAGGCAATTGCTGCATTGCCCCAGTATGCCCAGATTCACCAGGTGGACAGGAGAAATCACCGGAAGCTGGCCCTTGGACATGCCTGGTTTGGGGCTTTTTTTTTTCTTTGTAAAGTATAGGAGCTGTTTCCTTAGCAAGGTACTTTGCAATTATAGGCTGTTTAGTGCCTACTATTAATTTCTCCTTGTTAACAAGGAGAGCTCAGTGTTTGTATTAGTTTAAGGCTTCCTAGTGCTTTCCAATGATGGACAGTTAATTGCCTGAATCTCTATTTCCCATTCATTTATGTGTAGAGGGATAACAGTGGCCATCTTCCATGTGGATGTGGTGCGGATGTTGCCGAGGCTATGTTTGACTACAGTGTGTGATGGAAATGTGACCACTTGCCTGAGTTCATGTAGGATGCAGATAGGGGTGTTATCAGGCCCCATGGAGACTCGCTGTTGTTGCCTTTCAGTAGGCAATATGTTCCTGCTCACCAGTGATGGGGGAAGGAGTGCAGTTAATGTGAATATCTCCCTATACGGATGGGGGGGATGCTCACACCTAACTTGTCTGATGCAGGTTGCCTGTAGCCATGGCATGTGTCTTTAAGGTATGATTTAACACCAGTACAGGGTGAATTGTGTTGTTGCCTCTGAGACTGACAACATATGTGGAGACACACTTGTGACTGGCCTTAGCATTGTGGATATGTGTGATTTGTACTCATAGTTACCCTTACGTGGAGTCACCTGTGACCTTACATGCTTGTTCAGATAGAGGTGCACATGCTTCCAAGTTGTTGTCTGCACCTATGTGGCCCTGCACAGCAATATAGCAACCTATTATGTGGTTTGTGTATTGCTGCTGTCCACCAAAGGGGATTACTCTACCTTGGTGAAGATGGGTTTTACAGGTCAGTTATTGCTGAGTCCATACAGTTACAGTGGATATATAAGTGTACACACCCCTGTTACAATGCCTGGTCTTTGTGCTATTGTAACATGACACCAAAATAACCAATTTCAAAACAATTCCCACCTTTAATGTGACCTATAACCCGTACAATTACATTGAAAACATAACAGTCTGTTGTAGAAAAACATATGCAAATTGAAATCAGTACAATAAGCTGGTTGCATGAGTGTGCACACCCTTAAACAGATACTTTGTGGAAGCACCTGTTGAGATAATGACAGCATTCAATTGTCTTAGGTTGGAGTCTATCATTGTGGCACATCTTTGCTTGGTAATAGTTGCCCAGTCTTCCTTGCAACAGTGCTGCAAATATGTCAGTTTGTGAGGGCAGCTGTTGTGCACAGCCCTATTCTGGGCAACCCACAGAATTTCTGTTGGATGTAGATCTGGCCACTGGCTGCCACATTCCCAAACTGTAATTTCCATCTGGTGAAGCCATTCATTTGTGGATTTGGATGTATGCTTGGGGTCATTGTCATGTTGCCAGATAAAATCCTTCTTCATCTTCAGCTTTTTAGCAGATGACTGAAGGTTTGGGGATAAAAATAATTGGTATTTGGAACTGTTCATAATTCCCTCCATCTTGAGTAGAGGCCCAGTTCCATCTTTTGAAAAGCAACCCCACAGCATGATACTGCCACCACCATGCTTCACCCGGGGGATGGTGTTCTTTTGGTAATGCAAAGTGTTGTGTTGGGCCAAACATACTTCTTGGAATTGTGGGCCACAGGTTCAACTTTGGTGTCATCAGACCATGACACATTGTCCAACATACTTTTTGGAGACTTGGTGTACTGTTTGGCAATGTTTGTCCGGCCCTGGATGTTTTTCTGTGTAGGAAAAGGCTTCCATCTGGCAACCCTACCCCATAAGGCAGACATATAGGGAATACAGAAGATTGTTGTCACATGTGGTGCACACTCAGTACTTGGCAGGCATTTCTACAGCTTGTTCTGTGTTGCTGTAGGTCCCCTGACAGCCTCCATGTCCAGTTGTCATCTTGTCACGTCATCCATTTTGGATGGAGTCCAGGTGTTTGCAGTGTCACTGTTATCCCATATCTTCTCCACTGTCTGATGACTATCTGCACTGTATTCCATGGTATATCCAATGTTGGGGACACTTTCTACTCTTCTCCTGACTGATACCTTTCTACAATGAGATTCCTTCAATGCTTTGTAAGCTGTCTGCCAAACATGTCTATTGCTGTAGCAGGTAACTGGGTAAATGTAAAATATATCCTACTAGGACAGTTGAACATTATTTGGGGTTGATCAGAGTCTTGTTAATTGATGGCATGTGTGTAACCAAAAAGACAATGCTGTGATTACTGCAGGAAGTGCATCAACCAAGTAGTGGTTTATGTGTGTGCACATGTATGCAACCAGTTTATAGGAAGTTTTTTATGTTTTATATTTTCTCCCCTAACAGATTTGTTTGTCAATAGAATTGTATGGGTTATGGGTCACATTCAATGTGGGAAACGTTTTGAAATGATTTTCTGTGGTCTCATTTTTGTATAGTACACAAACCTGGCATTTCAACAGGGGCATGTACACTCTTGATATCCACTGTATGCAGGTGTTCAGATAGCTGTTTGTGGTAGGCATGGACAGAGGGTCATAACACAGTTGCACACTTATAATAAAACAAACTATATATCAGCCTCTAGGTGAAACCAAGTAAAAAGTCACATAAATCATTAAAAAATGAGGTACCACCAGGAGCTCTGTACAAAAGGACTTTAATCTTCACAAAAATCCACAACAAATGCTGAAATTCCACAGTATTGCTCAGGTTAAGTGCTTTTGACCTCCAAAAGGGCCTTCAGAACTAAAGAAAACTTGTAATCTAACATGTCTTAAACCATATCTAATTAAATAGTGGCCAATCAACAAGTGCACTTCATCAAAGACAATACAATATGCAAACTATCTGTTAAATTAACACTCCTGCTTTCATGCAATACTCTCATATTAGTTAAAAGATGCCTTTACCTAAGTTAAAACACCAAAAAAGCTACAATATATTAAAATATAAATTACATTAAAAAAGTTCTGCACTTCAGAACAGAATAACAAATACATAGGTACATTACCAAATTTTGGCAAGTAATAATAGTACATTACATTTTAGCTTATGAGTAAGGAAGAAAACAATCGTAGTTACAAATCAAGTATGGATATACATACAACAATATATAAGGTATGTGAAATAGAGCACTATTAAACTAAACAAGTTACACACACTTTATTGTTAGTAAAAGATCATTGAGTTTATGTGGGTGAGAAGATTAGTGTCTAGTGACAAGGGAGGTAGTTAGTCTGGGTTTGCACAGGGGCACAGCCAGTGGGATTTAAGGTATGGTTTGAGTTTGGTTTTAAATAGGGTAGTTGAGGGTAGGGAGGTTAGGTCATTTGGGAGGGTGTTCCAGGTTTTACCCACTGTGTTAGAGAACAGAGAGTCTCCAGCCAGATTGTTGGTTTTCCTTGTGTTTACCAGTAATTCATTAGATGAGCGCAGGGTCTTCAGGTTAATGTAGGGGGAGATTAGGTTAGTGAGTATTGGAGTATTTGTAGGGTGATACAGTATCTTATGGGCAACAGTTAGTTGGTTCAATAGAATAAGATTTGACAATTCTAACCATCCTAGTTGATTAAGATTGTTGCAATGATGGGTTCTATAGGTAGAACCAGTTGCAAATCTAGCAATATTATTGTAGGAACTGGCTGGCTTGTTCAGATTGCTTTTGCATAGTTTAATATAGATAGGGGAAGCATATAGTAGGGTTGAGATTAAGTGGGTACGGCAATAATGGTCCTGGCTAGTGGAGTCAGAAAGGGTTTGATCCTATAGAGGGACCTAGTTTCTTGTTTATTATTTTTATAGTGTTGTTAATATGGGGTTCAAAGGTGAGGTTGTTATCGATTAGTACTCCAAGTAGTTTTGTGATAGAATCGGGAGATATGATAGTACCATTGCTAGATGTAACAGTGAAATGCAGTGGAGGGGGTCTGCGGGTGGAAGTGAATAGTAACATTTTTGTTTTGTTTGTGTTGAGGATGAGACATCGGTGAAGAAGCCAATTCTCTACTGTGCTAAACAAGTCTTGGGTTAGGGACTGAAGTTGTGGTAGTGAAGAGGCTGAGCATATGAGTGTGGAATCATCTGCATATTGGATACAGGTAGCTTGAGATAATACAGAGTATAGGTCGTTAGTAAAAATAGAAAAGAGGAGAGGACCCAATATGGAGCCTTGAGGGATGCCAAGGGTAATTGGGAGATGGGAAGACAAGTTATTCTCCCATAATACAGCCTGTTGCCTGTTATTTAAATAGGATTGGAACCACTGTATAGCAAGTGGATTCAGTGAGAAGTTTCTAAGTATGTTTATGAGTAGCTGGTGATAAACCATGTCGAAGGCTTTTGACAGGTCAATGAAGAGGGCTGAGGATAGAGTATCATTATTACGATATTTATTAATGCAGTCGGTGAAGGATAAGAGAGCAGAGGAGGTGCTATGAAATGGTCTGAAGCCATGTTGGCAGGTAGCCAGTAGGTTGTTTTCTAGTAGGTGGCTTAATAGTTGTTTATGAATGCACTTCTCCATGATTTTTGCCATTGGGGATAGTATGGCTACAGGCCTATAGTTAGAAATTTTTTTGGAATTCCCACCTTTGTGCAGGGGGATGATATGTGAGATTTTCCAGATTGATGGAATAGTTCCTTCTGAAATAGTTCTGTTAATGAGGATGGATATAGGGTAGGCTATAGCTTTGGCAGTTTTTTGCAGGTATTCTGCAGATAGTAGATCTGCAGAGAGGGTGGTGGGTTTAAGTTTCTGAATAAGGGTGCAGACGAGGGATGTAGGAACTGGTTTGAATTGAAATAATGGGGGGCTGTTAGGAATAACATTGGAAGCAGATGTAGTGTAAGGGGATAACTGATTGGCCAAAGATTGAATGGTCTTTATTACAGCTTAAAATCCACCAGATTGAGCGCTTTCATCTGCCCTAAGCAGATTTCATCAGAATAATTAGTATACAGTGCCTCACATTTTTATACCATTCTAAACTGCAGTAATTATTCAATAATTAACAAATTACAACAAACAATCAATCATTCCATAAACATATTAAAAAACAGCAAATATAAATAATTGACTTGTCCAGACCAATTTTAACCCATTAGTATGTTTCAATTCTTAATCCTTCTTTATAAAGTGCTACTGTGCATATGTATACTTAAAAATATATATATATAAAATATTGATGCTACTTTGCATGTATGATATATTTCATAATATATATATTATTAAATATATATAATAATATATTTTAAATTAATTAAACCTTTAAGTATATTTCTAAGTGTGATTTTGTTATCTATGCTACAATGTGGGTTATTTTATTTCAAAAAATAAATAAACATAAATAAACCTATCTATTTGTTAAATCTATACATAATAAATATACTAAATGTTATTGTTGTTAGGTATATTTCACAGGGCTATAAATAAATAAATAAATAAGTACATAAACATATACATAAATGTGGGTGGAAGACAATGTGGAAATATAAAAAAATATATATAAAAATATATATATATATGAACATATGGAGTTTTAGAAAAGCATGAAATTAAAAGCTAAATTTATAAGCTATAATAAATAGGAAACTTATGCTACTAGTATAGTGTGAAGAATTGTCCTCATAAATTTCACAGTCTAAAATATTGTTGTTATCGAAAAATGTTTATCAATTAAAACATATAATAAATAAATATATCTAAAATTGTTTAAAAAAATTGTATATATATATATATATATATATATATATATAATATAATAATACATGGTTCTAATAAAAATTGTGTATTCTATGAATATAAATATTATATATTTTGTTAAATATTACAAAATCAAACTGAGGCGGCTTTATCAATAAGTATCGCCTTTATATTAATATATTCATTGAGACCCGAAAAATAATTAGATTTTAGTCTCAACTGTCACTTGATCTCTCTCAGTAGTAGGTTGTTCTTAAAATCACCTCCCCTAGTGTCAATTTTCATTAACTCTAAAATGGCAAACTTGAAATCTGTAAAACCTACACAATTTACTGAATGTTTGTAGAGGGCACTGGTCTCCTTTTTCACCTTAATATCATTGGTGTGCTCGTAAATTCTCTCCCTCAGTGCCCTCTCAGTTTTGCCTACATAGAAGGAGGTGCATTTGGTACAAGTGGCTAAATAGACTAACATCTTACTACGGCAATTGCCCTTACAAAAGGATACCTTACTGTTAAGACCATTCTTAAGTATTGTGTTCTCAGCCTGATTAATATATTTACATTGTCGACAATTCCCACACTTAGTTGTTCCTTTCTTTACTTTTTTATCAAACATATTTCTGTCTCTCTCAAATAACCTTTTAAAATTCATGCCAGTCTTATAGGTCAGTAATGGTCTATTTCCAACAATTTCATGTATTTCTCTATTGGTCTTCATAATAGACCAATTTTCTTCTAAAATTCTAGTGAAATAGTCTGAAAACTCATTGTATTCTGTAATACATGCTTTTGAAAAATCCTTTGTATTGTGACTTTGATATTCTTTGTATGTTAACTTTTGTCCTAACAGGGGCTTATATTTATTACCCCACCCTGTGTAAACTTCATCCAATATTTCACCAACTAGCTCTCTAGGATAACCTCTTTCTAAAAATGTTTTCATCAAAAATCTAAACTCATTCAATAAATCATTACGTTCTGAGGTCACTCTTGCGATCCTAACAGCCTGTCCCTTAATAACACTTTTCTTTTGATGAAACGGGTGTAAGCTATTGTAATGAAGGTAGCTGTTGCACCAGGTATTTTTACGAAAAATATTCGACTTAAAACCTTTTACTTTTTTACTTAGAGTAATATCCAAGTAATTAATACTCTGGTCATGAACTTCATGGGTAAATGACAAAAAATTGGTAGTTCTATTAATATATTTCATAAATTCTTCCAATTTATTTTCATCGTCATCTTCCCAAACCAGGAAGATATCGTCCAAGAACCTGAGATAGACTTTAATATTTTTCTTGAATGCACTGGAAAAAATGTATTTTTCCTCCCAACCAAGGAGGACAAGATTTGCATATATGGGGGCACAAGCTGCCCCCATAGCTACCCCCATCACTTGTCTATAATATTCTCCCTGAAAGGTTATAAAGTTGTCATCCAATACTGTTTCTGTCAACTCCAATACTAATAGTTTTGTATCGGTAGAAGCCTCTAGGTATCTGTGAACAACATTCTCAAAATATTCAAACCCTTCATCCCTGGGAATACAGGTGAAAAGGTCCCTAACATCTACGGTGACCAATTTACAAGTTTCAGACCGCAAATTTTCATTAATTTTACCCAAGAAATCCCATGAGTCTTGAACTAAATGTTCTTGTTTTTTAACAACTTTTTTTAATATTTGGTCAATGAATACTGCCAGAGGGTGCGTCTTAGAGCTCTTAGCTGAAACTATGGGACGGAAAGGAGGTTTCAGTATATTTTTGTGAATTTTAGGTATTCCAAAGAATTGGGATATACGTGGATATTTTTTTTTTAAGAAATTGTAAATCCCAATTTCTATCCTATTCTCTGTAAGGTACTCTTCCAACAATGAATCTATCCTTTTATAAGCTGTTTGAACTTCATTAAATGAAACTGTTATGTAAGTTTCCTTGTCACTCAACATATTGATTAACACATCATTATATGCTTCCTGTTCAAAAATAATGAAATTCCTGATTTGGGAAGATGACGATGAAAATAAATTGGAAGAATTTATGAAATATATTAATAGAACTACCAATTTTTTGTCATTTACCCATGAAGTTCATGACCAGAGTATTAATTACTTGGATATTACTCTAAGTAAAAAAGTAAAAGGTTTTAAGTCGAATATTTTTCGTAAAAATACCTGGTGCAACAGCTACCTTCATTACAATAGCTTACACCCGTTTCATCAAAAGAAAAGTGTTATTAAGGGACAGGCTGTTAGGATCGCAAGAATGACCTCAGAACGTAATGATTTATTGAATGAGTTTAGATTTTTGATGAAAACATTTTTAGAAAGAGGTTATCCTAGAGAGCTAGTTGGTGAAATATTGGATGAAGTTTACACAGGGTGGGGTAATAAATATAAGCCCCTGTTAGGACAAAAGTTAACATACAAAGAATATCAAAGTCACAATACAAAGGATTTTTCAAAAGCATGTATTACAGAATACAATGAGTTTTCAGACCATTTCACTAGAATTTTAGAAGAAAATTGGTCTATTATGAAGACCAATAGAGAAATACATGAAATTGCTGGAAATAGACCATTACTGACCTATAAGACTGGCATGAATTTTAAAAGGTTATTTGAGAGAGACAGAAATATGTTTGATAAAAAAGTAAAGAAAGGAACAACTAAGTGTGGGAATTGTCGACAATGTAAATATATTAATCAGGCTGAGAACACAGTACTTAAGAATGGTCTTAACAGTAAGGTATCCTTTTGTAAGGGCAATTGCCATAGTAAGATGTTAGTCTATTTAGCCACTTGTACCAAATGCACCTCCTTCTATGTAGGCAAAACTGAGAGGGCACTGAGGGAGAGAATTTACGAGCACACCAATGATATTAAGGTGAAAAAGGAGACCAGTGCCCTCTACAAACATTCAGTAAATTGTGTAGGTTTTACAGATTTCAAGTTTGCCATTTTAGAGTTAATGAAAATTGACACTAGGGGAGGTGATTTTAAGAACAACCTACTACTGAGAGAGATCAAGTGGCAGTTGAGACTAAAATCAAATTATTTTCCGGGTCTCAATGAATATATTAATATAAAGGTGATACTTATTGATAAAGCCGCCTCAGTTTGATTTTGTAATATTTAACACAATATATAATATTTATATTCATAGAATACACAATTTTTATTAGAACCATGTATTATTATATTATATATATATATATATATATATATATATACAATTTTTTAAACAATTTTAGATATATTTATTTATTATATGTTTTAATTGATAAACATTTTTCGATAACAACAATATTTTAGACTGTGAAATTTATGAGGACAATTCTTCACACTATACTAGTAGCATAAGTTTCCTATTTATTATAGCTTATAAATTTAGCTTTTAATTTCATGCTTTTCTAAAACTCCATATGTTCATATATATATATATATTTATATATATATTTTTATATTTCCACATTGTCTTCCACCCACATTTATGTATATGTTTATGTATTTATTTATTTATTTATTTTTGGCCCTGTGAAATATACCTAACAACAATAACATTTAGTATATTTATTATGTATAGATTTAACAAATAGATAGGTTTATTTATGTTTATTTATTTTTTGAAATAAAATAACCCACATTGTAGCATAGATAACAAAATCACACTTAGAAATATACTTAAAGGTTTAATTAATTTAAAATATATTATTATATATATTTAATAATATATATATTATGAAATATATCATACATGCAAAGTAGCATCAATATTTTATATATATATATTTTTTAAGTATACATATGCACAGTAGCACTTTATAAAGAAGAATTAAGAATAGAAACATACTAATGGGTTAAAATTGGTCTGGACAAGTCAATTATTTATATTTGCTGTTTTTTAATATGTTTATGGAATGATTGATTGTTTGTTGTAATTTGTTAATTATTGAATAATTACTGCAGTTTAGAATGGTATAAAAATGTGAGGCACTGTATACTAATTATTCTGATGAAATCTGCTTAGGGCAGATGAAAGCACTCAATCTGGTGGATTTTAAGCTGTAATAAAGACTACCTGTTTGTTTGAACGGAGCTTCGTATTTGTTTTTGGTTGCAGTTTGGTTCCTTCTACATTTGCAAAGATTGAATGGTGTCTGTGAAGAAAGTGTTAAAAGAATTGACAATGTGGATAGGGCTGTTGAGATTGGAGCCTGAGGGGGTAGGTGTAATAGATCGGCCTTGGTGCAACAGTTTATTGATACCAGACCAGAATTTTTTAGGTTTATTTTGGTGGGTTTGTTGGAGGTGACAGTAAAAGTTTCTTTTATCAGACAATATGGCTTTTTTAGTTTAATTTCTTAATTGTCTAAACTTTAGTTGATCTGCTGGGTTTTTGGTTGTATGCCAGCTAGCCCAGAGTTTGTTTCTACTGAGGATTTTTTGTTTGGTAGTTTTGGTTTAGACCTACTTCTTATTATTCGTGTTGGGGCATGGTAATCTAGTATGGTTAAAAATTTTGAATTAAAGTGTTTAACAGCATATTCTAATGGAAAGTGTTTCAGGGGTGACCAGTCGCAAGCTTTGAGTTCTTTTTGAAGGCTGTTGGGGTTAAAATTTTTGTTAGACCTTATTTTCTTATAAATGGTTGGGCTTGGGATGTCAGTTTTATATCTGATTAAGACGGTGAGTGAGTGATTACTTATATCTTCAGGGAGGGTCCCTACTTTGTAAGATTGGTTATGACTGTGAGAATCCAATCTAGGGTGCTGTCATTGTTATTATGTTTATTGGTTCTAGTGGGAGATGTAATGGTTTGCGTAAAACCATGTAGGTTGATATGGGTAGTAGGTTGTTCAGATGTGCAACACCTCCAGTTTATATTCAAGTCACCAAGAATTATGGTTTCTTGTGGGTAAGTGGTGGACAGCCAACTTAGGATAGCCTCTAAGGTGTTAATATTGTTGCCTGGGTGACGGTAGATACAGATGATGTAAATGGATTTACATTTGTTGAGTTGAATTTTGGAGATAAGAATTTCTGCATTGCTAGTCAGAGGAGGTTTAGAGTCTATGGAAGTGACTTGTAATTCAGATTTATATAAAATAGCTACTCATCCACCTTTCTTGTAATTTCGGTCAAGTCTGAGGATACTGTAACCTGGGGGGATGACATTGGTGTCTTGTATTGTTGGCTTAAGCCATGTTTCAGAGAGACAGAGGATGTCGAATGAATGTACATCCATGAGGGCATGTAGGTGGCAACTTTATTATTTATGCTTCAAATATTGAGATGGGCTATTAGGAGAGAGTTAGGGGGTTTAGTGACCAGATGTGCATTAGTAGAATTTGGGGTGGCAGGTTTTGTGGTAGTTGTAGAATTTGGGCCAGGGTTTGGATGTATGTCACTATCAATTAGGGAGTGGACTTTTATTGCCAGACTGAGAAGTAAACCTTTACATATTAGGTTCTGAGGGTTTTCTAGCTCTAGGGCTGTAGTATGTGATGTGAGTGAGTCTATGAAATTTGGCTGATAAATGCTTTGGTGGATAGGATGTGTGATTATGGCTATGAGGGCTGATAAGTGTTGGTGTGGAGGTTTGTTTTGTGGGGTTATGAAAGTGAAAATAGTTAAGGTGTTCATAGAAAGTAAGTATGTAGGGTATAGCTAAAATAGCTAGGACTGATAATAGAAGTAAGAGCTTATAGTGTGTAACGGTAGTGTTATGTGGCATTGTAGAAGTGTTGTATGAAGGTTAGTATACAGGCATTGGTGCAGATGGATAATGACTAATGGGAAAAGGGTTGTAGCACTTTAAGGGGGTGGTCGATGTGATTGATTGTATGGATAGAGGGTGTGGTTAGTGTGTATAAATGTAGATACACTGAGGGTGGGTGGAAATTGGAGGCAGGGTGGGGAGTGGAGTGAGCCCGCAGGGCGAACGGAGTGGGTAAAGCCACAGAAGGAGTGAGCCCTAGGAGAACAATCAGTGGAGAGCTGATAGTTAAGGTAAGTGAAGGTGGAGAAGGGTAGGAGGTGTTAGCCTTGATAGTAGGGATAGGGGAGGGTAGCTGAAATGATACAGAGTAAGAAGATAGAGGGATGAAGTGGGACTACAACTTTACAAGCTAGGAATACTATATTAATGTGAGATGTGTTTCAAGACAGAATGAGAGATCTAGGATAGGGTGCCACTTAGTGGCCAAAGGCTGTATAACTACAACAGTTCCCTTTAGGAGGTAGCTGGTCTTCGAATTTGAGGATGACATAAAGGATATTAGGTATTTAAAGGGGTGTAGGAGGGAAGGTGGGCTAAAAAGAAGGAAAAGAAAGGTTATGGCTGCTGGTCTCCCTAGCAGGGAAGTGCACTTTAAAACCTACAATAAATTATACAGTGTAGCTTTTATTGTCAGAAGTTATATAACACATATTTTCTTCTTTTGTATTGTCCTTGAGGGGCTGTTTCTCAGGGTGAGAGAAGATTCAGTTCCTTAGTTTAGGGTGAAGACGGCAGTTATAAGATGGGTTAAGGTTGCTGGCCAACAGGACAGGGCAGTTCCACAATGCTAGTGCCTTACGAGCAGGTAGGGCAATTTCTTCTGTTGTATTGTCCTTGAGGGGCTGTTTCTCAGGGCAGGAGAAGATTTACTTCCTTAGTTTAGGGTGAAGATGGCAGTTATAAGATCGGTTAAGGTTGCTGGCCAACAGGACAGGGCAGTTTGACAATGTTAGTGCGTTACAAGCAGGTAGGGCAATTTCTTCTTTTGTATTGTCCTTGAGGGGTTGTTTCTCAGGGCGGGAGAAGATTCACTTCCTTGGTTTAGGGTGAAGATGGCAGTTATAAGATAGGTTAAAGTTGCTGGCCAACAGGACAGGGCAGTTCCACAATGTTAGTGCCTTATGAGTAGGTAGGGCAATTTCTTCTTTTGTATTGTCCTTGAGGGGCTATTTCTCAGGGTTGGAGATTTACCTCCTTAGTTTAGGGTGAAGACAGCAGTTTTAAGATGGGTTAAGGTTGCTGGCCAACAGGACAGGGCAGTTCCACAATGTTAGTGCCTTACGAGCAGGTAGGGCAATTTCTTGTTTTGTATTGTCCTTGAGGGGCTGTTTCTCAGGGTGGGAGAATATTCACTTCCTTGCTTTAGGGTGAAGATGGCAGTTATAAGATAGGTTAAGGTTGCTGGCCAACAGGACAGGGCAGTTCCACAATGTTAGTGCCTTACGAGCAGGTAGGGCAATTTCTTCTTTTGTATTGTCCTTGAGGGGCTATTTCTCAGGGTGGGAGATTTACTTCCTTAGTTTGGGGTGAAGATGGCAGTTATAAGATAGGTTAAAGTTGCTGGCCAACAGGACAGGGCAGTTCCACAATGTTAGTGCCTTATGAGTAGGTAGGGCAATTTCTTCTTTTGTATTGTCCTTGAGGGGCTATTTCTCAGGGTTGGAGATTTACCTTCTTAGTTTAGGGTGAAGACAGCAGTTATAAGATGGGTTAAGGTTGCTGGCCAACAGGACAGGGCAGTTCCACAATGTTAGTGCATTACGAGCAGGTAGGGCAATTTCTTCTTTTGTATTGTCTTTCAGAGGCTGTTTCTCAGGGCAGGAGAAGATTCACTTCCTTAGTTTAGGGTGAAGACGGCAGTTATAAGATGGGTTAAGGTTGCTGGCCAACAGGACAGGGCAGTTCCACAATGTTAGTGCCTTACGAGCAGGTAGGACAATTTCTTCATTTGTATTGTCCTTGTGGGGCTGTTTCTCAGGGTAGGAGAAGATTCACGTACTTAATTTATGGTATAGATGGCAGTTATAAGATGGGTTAAGTTTTTTGGCCAACAGAACAGGGCAGTTCCACAATGTTAGTGTCTTACAAGCAGGTAGGGCAATTTCTTCTTTTGTATTGTCCTTGAGGGGCTATTTCTCTGGGCGGGAGAAGATTCACTTCCTTAGTTTAGTGTAAAGATGGCAGTTATAAGATGGGTTAAGGTTGCTGGCCAACAGGACAGGGCAGTTCCACAATGTTAGTGCCTTACGAGCAGGTAGGGCAATTTTTTCTTTTGTATTGTCCTTGAGGGGCTGTTTCTCAGGGTGGGAGAAGATTCACTTCCTTAGTTTAGGGTGAAAATGGCAGTTATAAGATGGGTTAACGTTGCTGGCCAACAGGGCAGGGCAGTTCCACAATGTTAGTGCCTTATGAGCAAGTAGGGCAATTTCTTCTTTTTTATTGTCCTTGAGAGGCTGTTTCTCAGGGCAGGAGAAGATTTACTTCCTTAGTTTAGGGTGAAGATGGCAGTTATAAGATCGGTTAAGGTTGCTGGCCAACAGGACAGGGCAGTTTGACAATGTTAGTGCCTTACGAGCAGGTAGGGCAATTTCTTCTTTTGTATTGTCCTTGAGGGATTATTTCTCAGGGCGGGAGATTTACTTCCTTAGTTTAGGGTGAAGATGGCAGTTATAAGATGGGTTAAGGTTGCTAGCAAACAGGACAGGGCAGTTCCACAATGTTAGTGCCTTACGAGCAGGTAGGGCAATTTCTTCTTTTGTATTGTCCTTGAGGGGCTGTTTCTCAGGGTGGGAGAAGATTCACTTCCTTGGTTTAGGGTGAAGATGGCAGTTATAAGATAGGTTAAAGTTGCTGGCCAACAGGACAGGGCAGTTCCACAATGTTAGTGCCTTACGAGCAGGTAGGGCAATTTCTTCTTTTGTATTGTCCTTGAGGGGCTATTTCTCAGGGTGGGAGATTTACTTCCTTAGTTTGGGGTGAAGATGGCAGTTATAAGATGGGTTAAGGTTGCTGGCCAACAGGACAGGGCAGTTCCACAATTTCAGTGCCTTACGAGCAGGTAGGGCAATTTCTTCTTTTGTATTGTCCCTGAGGGGCTGTTTCCCAGGGCAGGAGAAGATTCACTTCCTTAGTTTAGGGTGAAGATGGCAGTTATAAGATTGGTTAAGGTTGCTGGCCAACAGGACAGGGCAGTTCCACAATGTTAGTGCATTACGAGCAGGTAGGGCAATTTCTTCTTTTGTATTGTCTTTGAGAGGCTGTTTCTCAGGGCAGGAGAAGATTCACTTCCTTAGTTTAGGGTGAAGATGGCAGTTATAAGATGGGTTAAGGTTGCTGGCCAACAGGACAGGGCAGTTCCACAATGTTAGTGCCTTACGAGCAGGTAGGACAATTTCTTCATTTGTATTGTCCTTGTGGGGCTGTTTCTCAGGGTAGGAGAAGATTCACTTACTTAGTTTAGGGTGTAGATGGCAGTTATAAGATGGGTTAAGTTTTTTGGCCAGCAGAACAGGGCAGTTCCACAATGTTAGTGTCTTACAAGCAGGTAGGGCAATTTCTTCTTTTGTATTGTCCTTGAGGGGCTATTTCTCTGGGCGGGAGAAGATTCACTTCCTTAGTTTAGTGTAAAGATGGCAGTTATAAGATGGGTTAAGGTTGCTGGCCAACAGGACAGGGCAGTTCCACAATGTTAGTGCCTTACGAGCAGGTAGGGCAATTTTTTCTTTTGTATTGTCCTTGAGGGGCTGTTTCTCAGGGTGGGAGAAGATTCACTTCCTTAGTTTAGGGTGAAAATGGCAGTTATAAGATGGGTTAACGTTGCTGGCCAACAGGGCAGGGCAGTTCCACAATGTTAGTGCCTTATGAGCAAGTAGGGCAATTTCTTCTTTTTTATTGTCCTTGAGAGGCTGTTTCTCAGGGCAGGAGAAGATTTACTTCCTTAGTTTAGGGTGAAGATGGCAGTTATAAGATCGGTTAAGGTTGCTGGCCAACAGGACAGGGCAGTTTGACAATGTTAGTGCCTTACGAGCAGGTAGGGCAATTTCTTCTTTTGTATTGTCCTTGAGGGATTATTTCTCAGGGCGGGAGATTTACTTCCTTAGTTTAGGGTGAAGATGGCAGTTATAAGATGGGTTAAGGTTGCTAGCAAACAGGACAGGGCAGTTCCACAATGTTAGTGCCTTACGAGCAGGTAGGGCAATTTCTTCTTTTGTATTGTCCTTGAGGGGCTGTTTCTCAGGGTGGGAGAAGATTCACTTCCTTGGTTTAGGGTGAAGATGGCAGTTATAAGATAGGTTAAGGTTGCTGGCCAACAGGACAGGGCAGTTCCACAATGTTAGTGCCTTACGAGCAGGTAGGGCAATTTCTTCTTTTGTATTGTCCTTGAGGGGCTGTTTCTCAGGGCGGGAGAAGATTCACTTCCTTGGTTTAGGGTGAAGATGGCAGTTATAAGATAGGTTAAAGTTGCTGGCCAACAGGACAGGGCAGTTCCACAATGTTAGTGCCTTACGAGTAGGTAGGGCAATTTCTTCTTTTGTATAGTCCTTGAGGGCTGTTTCTCAGGGCAGGAGAAGATTTACTTCCTTAGTTTGGGGTGAAGATGGCAGTTATAAGATGGGTTAAGGTTGCTGGCCAACAGGACAGGGCAGTTCCACAATGTTACTGCCTTACAAGCAGGTAGGGCAATTTCTTCTTTTGTATTGTCCTTGAGGGGCCTGTTCTCAGGGTGGGAGAATATTCACTTCCTTGGTTTAGGGTGAAGACGGCAGTTATAAGATAGGTTAAGGTTGCTGGCTAACAGGACAGGGCAGTTCCACAATGTTAGTGCCTTATGAGCAGGTAGGGCAATTTCTTCTTTTGTTTTGTCCTTGAGGTGCTGTTTCTCGGGGCGGGAGAAGATTCACTTCCTTAGTTTCTGGAGAAGATGGCAGTTATAAGATGGGTTAAGGTTGCTGGCCAACAGGACAGGGCAGTTCCACAATGTTAGTGCCTTACGAGCAGGTAGGGCATATTCTTCTTTTGTATTTTCCTTGAGCGGCTGTTTCTCAGGGCAGGAGAAGATTCACTTTCTTAGTTTAGGGTGAAGATGGTAGTTATAAAATGGGTTAAGGTTTCTGGCCAGCAGGACAGGGCAGTTCCACAATGTTAGTGCCTTACGAGCAGGTAGGGCAATTTCATCTTTTGTATTGTCCTTGAGGGGCTGTTTCTCAGGGCGGAAGAAGATTCGCTTCCTTAGTTTAGGGTGAAGATGGCAGTTATAAGATGGGTTAGGGTTGCTGGCCAACAGGACAGGACAGTTCCACAATGTTAGTGCCTTACGAGCAGGTAGGGCAATTTCTTCTTTTGTATTGTCCTTGAGGGGCTGTTTCTCAGGGCGGGAGAAGATTCACTTTCTTAGTTTAGGGTGAAGATGGCAGTTATAAGATGGGTTAAGGCTGCTGGCCAACAGGACAGGGCAGTTCCACAATGTTAGTGCCTTACGCGCAGGTAGGGCCATTTCTTCTTTTGTTTTGTCCTTGAGGGGCTGTTTCTCAGGGTGGGAGAAGATTCACTTCCTTAGTTTACAGTGAAGATGGCAGTTATAAGATAGGTTAAGGTTGCTGGCCAACAGGACAGGGCAGTTCCACAATGTTAGTGCCTTACGAGCAGGTAGGGCATATTCTTCTTTTGTATTGTCCTTGAGGGACTGTTTCTCAGGGCAGGAGAAGATTCACTTTCTTAGTTTAGGGTGAAGATGGCAGTTATAAGATGCATTAAGGTTTTTGGTCAATAGGACAGGGCAGTTCCACAATGTTAGTGCCTTACGAGCAGGTAGGGCAATTTCTTCTTTTGTATTGTCCTTGAGGGGCTGTTTCTCAGGGCGGGAGAAGATTCACTTCCTTAGTTTAGGGTTAAGACGGCAGTTATAAGATGGGTTATGGTTGCTATCCAACAGAACAGGGCAGTTCCACAATGTTAGTGCCTTACGAGCAGGTAGGGCAATTTCTTCTTTTGTATTGTCCCTGAGGGGCTGTTTCTCAGGGCAGGAGAAGTATCACTTCCTTAGTTTAGGGTGAAGATGGCAGTTATAAGATGGGTTAAGGTTGCTGGCCAACAGTACAGGGCAGTTCCACAATGATAGTGGCTTATGAGCAAGTAGGGCAATTTCTTCTTTTGTATTGTCCTTGAGGGGCTTTTTCTCATGCCAGGAGAAGATTCACTTCCTTAGTTTAGGGTGAAAATGGCAGTTATAAGATGGGTTAAGGTTGCTGGCCAACAGGACAGGGCAGTTCTACAATGTTAGTGCCTCACTAGCAGGTAGGGCAATTTCTTCTTTTGTATTGTCCTTGAGGGGCTGTTTCTCAGGGTGGGAGAATATTCACTTCCTTGCTTTAGGGTGAAGATGGCAGTTATAAGATAGGTTAAGGTTGCTGGCCAAAAGGACAGGGCAGTTCCACAATGTTAGTGCCTTACGAGCAGGTAGGGCAATTTCTTCTTTTGTATTGTCCTTGAGGGGCTATTTCTCAGGTTGGGAGATTTACTTCCATAGTTTAGGGTGAAGATGGCAGTTATAAGATGGGTTAAGTTTGCTGGCCAACAGGACAGGGCAGTTCCACAATTTTAGTGCCTTACGAGCAGGTAGGGATATTTCTTCTTTTGTATTGTCCCTGAGGGGCTGTTTCCCAGGGCAAGAGAAGATTCACTTCCTTAGTTTAGGGTGAAGATGGCAGTTATAAGATTGGTTAAGGTTGCTGGCCAACAGGACAGGGCAGTTCCACAATGTTAGTGCATTACGAGCAGGTAGGGCAATTTCTTCTTTTGTATTGTCTTTGAGGGGCTGTTTCTCAGGGCAGGAGAAGATTCACTTCCTTAGTTTAGGGTGAAGACGGCAGTTATAAGATGGGTTAAGGCTGCTGGCCAACAGGACAGGGCAGTTCAACAATGTTAGTGCCTTACGAGCAGGTAGGACAATTTCTTCTTTTGTATTGTCCTTGTGGGGTTGTTTCTCAGGGTGGGAAAAGATTCACTTACTTAGTTTAGGGTGTAGATGGCAGTTATAAGATGGCTTAAGTTTTTTGGCCAACAGAACAGGGCAGTTCCACAATGTTAGTGTCTTACGAGCAGGTAGGGTAATTTCTTCTTTTGTATTGTCCTTGAGGGGCGATTTCTCTGGGCGGGAGAAGATTCACTTCCTTAGTTTAGTGTAAAGATGGCAGTTATAAGATGGGTTAAGGTTGCTGGCCAACAGGACAGGGCAGTTCCACAATGTTAGTGCCTTACGAGCAGGTAGGGCAATTTTTTCTTTTGTATTGTCCTTGAGGGGCTGTTTCTCAGGGTGGGAGAAGATTCACTTCCTTAGTTTAGGGTGAAAATGGCAGTTATAAGATGGGTTAATGTTGCTGGCCAATAGGGCAGGGCAGTTCCACAATGTTAGTGCCTTATAAGCAAGTAGGGCAATTTCTTCTTTTTTATTGTCCTTGAGAGGCTGTTTCTCAGGGCAGGAGAAGATTTACTTCCTTAGTTTAGGGTGAAGATGGCAGTTATAAGATCGGTTAAGGTTGCTGGCCAACAGGACAGGGCAGTTTGACAATGTTAGTGCCTTACGAGCAGGTAGGGCAATTTCTTCTTTTGTATTGTCTTTGAGGGGTTATTTCTCAGGGCGGGAGATTTACTTCCTTAGTTTAGGGTGAAGATGGCAGTTATAAGATGGGTTAAGGTTGCTAGCAAACAGGACAGGGCAGTTCCACAATGTTAGTGCCTTACGAGCAGGTAGGGCAATTTCTTCTTTTGTATTGTCCTTGAGGGGCTTTTTCTCAGGGTGCGAGAATATTCACTTCTTTGGTGTAGGGTGAAGATGGCAGTTATAAGATAGGTTAAGGTTGCTGGCCAACAGGACAGGGCAGTTCCACAATGTTAGTGCCTTACGAGCAGGTAGGGCATATTCTTCTTTTGTATTGTCCTTGAGGGGCTGTTTCTCAGGGCAGGAGAAGATTCACTTCCTTAGTTTAGGGTGAAGATGGCAGTTATAAGATGGGTTAGGGTTGCTGGCCAACAGGACAGGACAGTTCCACAATGTTAGTGCCTTACGAGCAGGTAGGGCAATTTCTTCTTTTGTATTGTCCTTGAGGGGCTGTTTCTCAGGGCGGGAGAAGATTCACTTTCTTAGTTTAGGGTGAAGATGGCAGTTATAAGATGGGTTAAGGCTGCTGGCCAACAGGACTGGGCAGTTCCACAATGTTAGTGCCTTACGCGCAGGTAGGGCCATTTCTTCTTTTTTTTTGTCCTTGAGGGGCTGTTTCTCAGGGTGGGAGAAGATTCACTTCCTTTGTTTACAGTGAAGATGGCAGTTATAAGATGGGTTAAGGTTGCTGGCCAACAGGACAGGGCAGTTCCACAATGTTAGTGCCTTACAAGCAGGTAGGGCATATTCTTCTTTTGTATTGTCCTTGAGGGACTGTTTCTCAGGGCAGGAGAAGATTCACTTTCTTAGTTTAGGGTGAAGATGGCAGTTATAAGATGCGTTAAGGTTTTTGGTCAACAGGACAGGGCAGTTCCACAATGTTAGTGCCTTACGAGCAGGTAGGGCAATTTCTTCTTTTGTATTGTCCTTGAGGGGCTGTTTCTCAGGGCGGGAGAAGATTCACTTCCTTAGTTTAGGGTTAAGACGGCAGTTATAAGATGGGTTATGGTTGCTGGCCAACAGAACAGGGCAGTTCCACAATGTTAGTGCCTTACGAGCAGGTAGGGCAATTTCTTCTTTTGTATTGTCCCTGAGGGGCTGTTTCTCAGGGCAGGAGAATATTCACTTCCTTAGTTTAGGGTGAAGATGGCAGTTATAAGATGGGTTAAGGTTGCTGGCCAACAGGACAGGGCAGTTCCACAATGATAGTGGCTTATGAGCAAGTAGGGCAATTTCTTCTTTTGTATTGTCCTTGAGGGGCTTTTTCTCATGCCAGGAGAAGATTCACTTCCTTAGTTTAGGGTGAAAATGACAGTTATAAGACGGGTTAAGGTTGCTGGCCAACAGGACAGGGCAGTTCTACAATGTTAGTGCCTTACTAGCAGGTAGGGCAATTTCTTCTTTTGTATTGTCCTTGAGGGGCTGTTTCTCAGGGTGGGAGAATATTCACTTCCTTAGTTTAGGGTGAAGATGGTATTTATAAGATGGGTTAAGGTTGCTAGCCAACAGGACAGGGCAGTTCCACAATGTTAGTGCCTTATGAGCAGGTAGGGCAATTTCTTCTTTTGTATTGTCCTTGAGGGGCTGTTTCTCAGGGTGAGAGAATATTCAGTTCCTTAGTTTAGGGTGAAGATGGCAGTTATAAGATGGGTTAAGGTTGCTGGCCAACAGGACAGGGCAGTTCCACAATGCTAGTGCCTTATGAGCAGGTAGGGCAATTTCTTCTTTTGTATTGTCCTTGAGGGGCTGTTTCTCAGGGCAGAAGATTTACTTCCTTAGTTTAGGGTGAAGATGGCAGTTATAAGATCGGTTAAGGATGCTGGCCAACAGGACAGGGCAGTTCGACAATGTTAGTGCCTTACGAGCAGGTAGGGAAATTTCTTCTTTTATATTGTCCTTAAGTGGCTGTTTCTCAGGTTGGGAAGAGATTCACTTCCTTAGTTTAGGGTGAAGATGGCAGTTATAAGAAAGATTAAGGTTGCTGGCCAACAGGACAGGGCTGTTCCACAATGTTAGTGCCTTACGAGCAGGTAGGGCAATTTCTTCTTTTTTATTGTCCTTGAGAGGCTGTTTCTCAGGGCAGGAGAAGATTTACTTCCTTAGTTTAGGGTGAAGATGGCAGTTATAAAATCGGTTAAGGTTGCTGGCCAACAGGACAGGGCAGTTTGACAATGTTAGTGCGTTACGAGCAGGTAGGGCAATTTCTTCTTTTGTATTGTCCTTGAGGGGTTGTTTCTCAGGGCAGGAGAAGATTCACTTCCTTGGTTTAGGGTGAAGATGGCAGTTATAAGATAGGTTAAAGTTGCTGGCCAACAGGACAGGGCAGTTCCACAATGTTAGTGCCTTACGAGTAGGTAGGGCAATTTCTTCTTTTGTATTGTCCTTGAGAGGCTATTTCTCAGGGTTGGAGATTTACTTCCTTAGTTTAGGGTGAAGACAGCAGTTATAAGATGGGTTAAGGTTGCTGGCCAACAGGACAGGGCAGTTCCACAATGTTAGTGCCTTACGAGCAGTTAGGGCAATTTCTTCTTTTGTATTGTCCTTGAGGGGCTGTTTCTCAGGGTGGGAGAATATTCACTTCCTTGCTTTAGGGTGAAGATGGCAGTTATAAGATAGGTTAAGGTTGCTGGCCAACAGGACAGGGTAGTTCCACAATGTTAGTGCCTTACGAGCAAGTAGGGCAATTTCTTCTTTTGTATTGTCCTTGAGGGGCTATTTCTCAGGGTGGGAGATTTACTTCCTTAGTTTAGGGTGAAGATGGCAGTTATAAGATGGGTTAAGGTTGCTGGCCAACAGGACAGGGCAGTTCCACAATTTTAGTGCCTTACGAGCAGGTAGGGCAATTTCTTCTTTTGTATTGTCCCTGAGGGGCTGTTTCCCAGGGCAGGAGAAGATTCACTTCCTTAGTTTAGGGTGAAGAAGGCAGTTATAAGATTGGTTAAGGTTGCTGGCCAACAGGACAGGGCAGTTCCACAATGTTAGTGCATTACGAGCAGGTAGGGCAATTTCTTCTTTTGTATTGTCTTTGAGGGGCTGTTTCTCAGGGCAGGAGAAGATTCACTTCCTTAGTTTAGGGTGAAGACGGCAGTTATAAGATGGGTTAAGGTTGCTGGCCAACAGGACAGGGCAGTTCCACAATGTTAGTGCCTTACGAGCAGGTAGGACAATTTGTTCTTTTGTATTGTCCTTGTGGGGCTGTTTCTCATTGTGGGAGAAGATTCACTTACTTTGTTTAGGGTGTAGATGGCAGTTATAGGATGGGTTAAGTTTTTTGGCCAACAGAACAGGGCAGTTCCACAATGTTAGTGTCTTTCGAGCAGGTAGGGCAATTTCTTCTTTTGTATTGTCCTTGAGGGGCTATTTCTCTAGGCAGGAGAAGATTCACTTCCTTAGTTTAGTGTAAAGATGGCAGTTATAAGATGGGTTAAGGTTGCTGGCCAACAGGACAGGGCAGTTCCACAATGTTAGTGCCTTACGAGCAGGTTGGGCAATTTTTTCTTTTGTATTGTCCTTGAGGGGCTGTTTCTCAGGGTGGGAGAAGATTCAATTCCTTAGTTTAGGGTGAAAATGGCAGTTATAAGATGGGTTAATGTTGCTGGCCAATAGGGCAGGGCAGTTCCACAATGTTAGTGCCTTATGAGCAAGTAGGGCAATTTCTTCTTTTTTATTGTCCTTGAGAGGCTGTTTCTCAGGGCAGGAGAAGATTTACTTCCTTAGTTTAGGGTGAAGATGGCAGTTATAAGATCGGTTAAGGTTGCTGGTCAACAGGACAGGGCAGTTTGACAATGTTAGTGCCTTACAAGCAGGTAGGGCAATTTCTTCTTTTGTATTGTTCTTGAGGGGCTGTTTCTCAGGGTGCGAGAATATTCACTTCTTTGGTGTAGGGTGAAGATGGCAGTTATAAGATAGGTTAAGGTTGCTGGCCAACAGGACAGGGCAGTTCCACAATGTTAGTGCCTTACGAGCAGGTAGGGCAATTTCTTCTTTTGTATTGTCCTTGAGGGGCTGTTTCTCAGGGTGAGAGAAGATTCAGTTCCTTAGTTTAGGGTGAAGATGGCAGTTATAAGATGGGTTAAGGTTGCTGGCCAACAGGACAGGGCAGTTCCACAATGCTAGTGCCTTACGAGCAGGTAGGGAAATTTCTTCTTTTATATTGTCCTTAAGTGTCTGTTTCTCAGGGTGGGAAGAGATTCACTTCCTTAGTTTAGGGTGAAGATGGCAGTTATAAGATAGATTAAGGTTGCTGGCCAACAGGACAGGGCTGTTCCACAATGTTAGTGCCTTACGAGCAGGTAGGGCAATTTCTTCTTTTTTATTGTCCTTGAGAGGCTGTTTCTCAGGGCAGGAGAAGATTTACTTCCTTAGTTTAGGGTGAAGATGGCAGTTATAAAATCGGTTAAGGTTGCTGGCCAACAGGACAGGGCAGTTTGACAATGTTAGTGCGTTACGAGCAGGTAGGGCAATTTCTTCTTTTGTATTGTCCTTGAGGGGTTGTTTCTCAGGGCAGGAGAAGATTCACTTCCTTGGTTTAGGGTGAAGATGGCAGTTATAAGATAGGCTAAAGTTGCTGGCCAACAGGACAGGGCAGTTCCACAATGTTAGTGCCTTACGAGTAGGTAGGGCAATTTCTTCTTTTGTATTGTCCTTGAGGGGCTATTTCTCAGGGTTGGAGATTTACTTCCTTAGTTTAGGGTGAAGACAGCAGTTATAAGATGGGTTAAGGTTGCTGGCCAACAAGACAGGGCAGTTCCACAATGTTAGTGCCTTACGAGCAGGTAGGGCAATTTCTTCTTTTGTATTGTCCTTGAGGGGCTGTTTCTCAGGGTGGGAGAATATTCACTTCCTTGCTTTAGGGTGAAGATGGCAGTTATAAGATAGGTTAAGGTTGCTGGCCAACAGGACAGGGCAGTTCCACAATGTTAGTGCCTTACGAGCAGGTAGGGCAATTTCTTCTTTGTATTGTCCTTGAGGGGCTATTTCTCAGGTTGGGAGATTTACTTCCTTAGTTTAGGGTGAAGATGGCAGTTATAAGATGGGTTAAGGTTGCTGGCCAACAGGACAGGGCAGTTCCACAATTTTAGTGCCTTACGAGCAGGTAGGGCAATTTCTTCTTTTGTATTGTCCCTGAGGGGCTGTTTCCCAGGGCAGGAGAAGATTCACTTCCTTAGTTTAGGGTGAAGATGGCAGTTATAAGATTGGTTAAGGTCGCTGGCCAACAGGACAGGGCAGTTCCACAATGTTAGTGCATTACGAGCAGGTAGGGCAATTTCTTCTTTTGTATTGTCTTTGAGGGGCTGTTTCTCAGGGCAGGAGAAGATTCACTTCCTTAGTTTAGGGTGAAGACGGCAGTTATAAGATGGGTTAAGGTTGCTGGCCAACAGGACAGGGCAGTTCCACAATGTTAGTGCCTTACGAGCAGGTAGGACAATTTCTTCTTTTGTATTGTCCTTGTGGGGCTGTTTCTCAGGGTGGGAGAAGATTCACTTACTTAGTTTAGGGTGTAGATGGCAGTTATAAGATGGGTTAAGTTTTTTGGCCAACAGAACAGGGCATTTCCACAATGTTAATGTCTTACGAGCAGGTAAGGCAATTTCTTCTTTTGTATTGTCCTTGAGGGGTTATTTCTCAGGGCGGGAGATTTACTTCCTTAGTTTAGGGTGAAAATGGCAGTTATAAGATGGGTTAATGTTGCTGGCCAATAGGGCAGGGCAGTTCCACAATGTTAGTGCCTTATGAGCAAGTAGGGCAATTTCTTCTTTTTTATTGTCCTTGAGAGGCTGTTTCTCAGGGCAGGAGAAGATTTACTTCCTTAGTTTAGGGTGAAGATGGCAGTTATAAGATCGGTTAAGGTTGCTGGCCAACAGGACAGGGCAGTTTGACAATGTTAGTGTCTTACGAGCAGGTAGGGCAATTTCTTCTTTTGTATTGTCCTTGAGGGGTTATTTCTCAGGGCGGGAGATTTACTTCCTTAGTTTACAGTGAAGATGGCAGTTATAAGATGGGTTAAGGTTGCTAGCAAACAGGACAGGGCAGTTCCACAATGTTAGTGCCTTACGAGCAGGTAGGGCAATTTCTTCTTTTGTATTGTCCTTGAGGGGCTTTTTCTCAGGGTGCGACAATATTCACTTCTTTGGTGTAGGGTGAAGATGGCAGTTATAAGATAGGTTAAGGTTGCTGGCCAACAGGACAGGTCAGTTCCACAATGTTAGTGCCTTACGAGTAGGTAGGGCAATTTCTTCTTTTGTATTGTCCTTGGGGGGCTGTTTCTCAGGGTGGGAGAAGATTCACTTCCTTGGTTTAGGGTGAAGATGGCAGTTATAAGATAGGTTAAAGTTGCTGGCCAACAGGACAGGGCAGTTCCACAATGTTAGTGCCTTACGAGCAGGTAGGGCAATTTCTTCTTTTGTATTGTCCTTGAGGGGCTGTTTCTCAGGGTGGGAGATTTACTTCCTTAGTTTAGGGTGAAGGCAGCAGTTATAAGATGGGTTAAGGTTGCTGGCCAACAGGACAGGGCAGTTCCACAATGTTACTGCCTTACAAGCAGGTAGGGCAATTTCTTCTTTTGTATTGTCCTTGAGGGGCCTGTTCTCAGGGTGGGAGAATATTCACTTCCTTGGTTTATGGTGAAGACGGCAGTTATAAGATAGGTTAAGGTTGCTGGCTAACAGGACAGGGCAGTTCCATAATGTTAGTGCCTTATGAGCAGGTAGGGCAATTTCTTCTTTTGTTTTGTCCTTGAGGTGCTGTTTCTCGGTCCGGGAGAAGATTCACTTCCTTAGTTTAGGGTGAAGATGGCAGTTATAAGATGGGTTAGGGTTGCTGGCCAACAGGACAGGACAGTTCCACAATGTTAGTGCCTTACGAGCAGGTAGGGCAATTTCTTCTTTGTATTGTCCTTGAGGGCTGTTTCTCAGGGCGGAGAAGATTCACTTTCTTAGTTTAGGGTGAAGATGGCAGTTATAAGATGGGTTAAGGCTGCTGGCCAACAGGACAGGGCAGTTCCACAATGTTAGTGCCTTCTGGCGCAGGTAGGGCCATTTCTTCTTTGTTTTGTCCTTGAGGGGCTGTTTCTCTGGGTGGGAGAAGATTCACTTCCTTAGTTTACAGTGAAGATGGCAGTTTTAAGATGGGTTAAGGTTGCTGGCCAACAGGACAGGGCAGTTCCACAATGTTAGTGCCTTACGAGCAGGTAGGGCATATTTTTCTTTTGTATTGTCCTTGAGGGACTGTTTCTCAGGGCAGGAGAAGATTCACTTTCTTAGTTTAGGGTGAAGATGGCAGTTATAAGATGCGTTAAGGTTTTTGGTCAACAGGACAGGGCAGTTCCACAATGTTAGTGCCTTACGAGCAGGTAGGGCAATTTCTTCTTTTGTATTGTCCTTGAGGGGCTGTTTCTCAGGGAGAAGATTCACTTCCTTAGTTTAGGGTTAAGACGGCAGTTATAAGATGGGTTATGGTTGCTGGCCAACAGAACAGGGCAGTTCCACAATGTTAGTGCCTTACGAGCAGGTAGGGCAGTTTCTTCTTTTGTATTGTCCCTGAGGGGCTGTTTCTCAGGGCAGGAGAATATTCACTTCCTTAGTTTAGGGTGAAGATGGCAGTTTTAAGATGGGTTAAGGTTGCTGGCCAACAGTACAGGGCAGTTCCACAATGATAGTGGCTTATGAGCAAGTAGGGCAATTTCTTCTTTTGTATTGTCCTTGAGGGGCTTTTTCTCATGCCAGGAGAAGATTCACTTCCTTAGTTTAGGGTGAAAATGACAGTTATAAGATGGGTTAAGGTTGCTGGCCAACAGGACAGGCCAGTTCTACAATGTTAGTGCCTTACTAGCAGGTAGGGCAATTTCTTCTTTTGTATTGTCCTTGAGGGGCTGTTTCTCAGGGTGGGAGAATATTCACTTCCTTAGTTTAGGGTGAAGATGGTATTTATAAGATGGGTTAAGGTTGCTAGCCAACAGGACAGGGCAGTTCCACAATGTTAGTGCCTTATGAGCAGGTAGGGCAATTTCTTCTTTTGTATTGTCCTTGAGGGCTGTTTCTCAGGGTGAGAGAATATTCAGTTCCTTAGTTTAGGGTGAAGATGGCAGTTATAAGATGGGTTAAGGTTGCTGGCCAACAGGACAGGGCAGTTCCACAATGCTAGTGCCTTATGAGCAGGTAGGGCAATTTCTTCTTTTGTATTGTCCTTGAGGGCTGTTTCTCAGGGCAGGAGAAGATTTACTTCCTTAGCTTAGGGTGAAGATGGCAGTTATAAGATCGGTTAAGGATGCTGGCCAACAGGACAGGGCAGTTCGACAATGTTAGTGCCTTACGAGCAGGTAGGGAAATTTCTTCTTTTATATTGTCCTTAAGTGGCTGTTTCTCAGGGTGGGAAGAGATTCACTTCCTTAGTTTAGGGTGAAGATGGCAGTTATAAGATAGATTAAGGTTGCTGGCCAACAGGACAGGGCTGTTCCACAATGTTAGTGCCTTACGAGCAGGTAGGGCAATTTCTTCTTTTTTATTGTCCTTGAGAGGCTGTTTCTCAGGGCAGGAGAAGATTTACTTCCTTAGTTGAGGGTGAAGATGGCAGTTATAAAATCGGTTAAGGTTGCTGGCCAACAGGACAGGGCAGTTTGACAATGTTAGTGCGTTACGAGCAGGTAGGGCAATTTCTTCTTTTGTATTGTCCTTGAGGGGTTGTTTCTCAGGGCAGGAGAAGATTCACTTCCTTGGTTTAGGGTGAAGATGGCAGTTATAAGATAGGTTAAAGTTGCTGGCCAACAGGACAGGGCAGTTCCACAATGTTAGTGCCTTACGAGTAGGTAGGGCAATTTCTTCTTTTGTATTGTCCTTGAGAGGCTATTTCTCAGGGTTGGAGATTTACTTCCTTAGTTTAGGGTGAAGACAGCAGTTATAAGATGGGTTAAGGTTGCTGGCCAACAGGACAGGGCAGTTCGACAATGTTAGTGCCTTACGAGCAGGTAGGGCAATTTCTTCTTTTGTATTGTCCTTGAGGGGCTGTTTTTTAGGGTGGGAGAATATTCACTTCCTTGCTTTAGGGTGAAGATGGCAGTTATAAGATAGGTTAAGGTTGCTGGCCAGCAGGACAGGGCAGTTCCACAATGTTAGTGCCTTACGAGCAGGTAGGGCAATTTCTTCTTTTGTATTGTCCTTGAGGGGCTATTTCTCAGGGTGGGAGATTTACTTCCTTAGTTTAGGGTGAAGATGGCAGTTATAAGATGGGTTAAGGTTGCTGGCCAACAGGACAGGGCAGTTCCACAATTTTAGTGCCTTACGAGCAGGTAGGGCAATTTCTTCTTTTGTATTGTCCCTGAGGGGCTGTTTCCCAGGGCAGGAGAAGATTCACTTCCTTAGTTTAGGGTGAAGATGGCAGTTATAAGATTGGTTAAGGTTGCTGGCCAACAGGACAGGGCAGTTCCACAATGTTAGTGCATTACGAGCAGGTAGGGCAATTTCTTCTTTTGTATTGTCTTTGAGGGGCTGTTTCTCAGGGCAGGAGAAGATTCACTTCCTTAGTTTAGGGTGAAGACGGCAGTTATAAGATGGGTTAAGGTTGCTGGCCAACAGGACAGGGCAGTTCCACAATGTTAGTGCCTTACGAGCAGGTAGGACAATTTCTTCTTTTGTATTGTCCTTGTGGGGCTGTTTCTCAGGGTGGGAGAAGATTCACTTACTTAGTTTAGGGTGTAGATGGCAGTTATAGGATGGGTTAAGTTTTTTGGCCAACAGAACAGGGCAGTTCCACAATGTTAGTGTCTTACGAGCAGGTAGGGCAATTTCTTCTTCTGTATTGTCCTTGAGGGGCTATTTCTCTGGGCAGGAGAAGATTCACTTCCTTAGTTTAGTGTAAAGATGGCAGTTATAAGATGGGTTAAGGTTGCTGGCCAACAGGACAGGGCAGTTCCACAATGTTAGTGCCTTACGAGCAGGTAGGGCAATTTTTTCTTTTGTATAGTCCTTGAGGGGCTGTTTCTCAGGGTGGGAGAAGATTCACTTCCTTAGTTTAGGGTGAAAATGGCAGTTATAAGATGGGTTAATGTTGCTGGCCAATAGGGCAGGGCAGTTCCACAATGTTAGTGCCTTATGAGCAAGTAGGGCAATTTCTTCTTTTTTATTGTCCTTGAGAGGCTGTTTCTCAGGGCAGGAGAAGATTTACTTCCTTAGTTTAGGGTGAAGATGGCAGTTATAAGATCGGTTAAGGTTGCTGGCCAACAGGACAGGGCAGTTTGACAATGTTAGTGCCTTACGAGCAGGTAGGGCAATTTTTTCTTTTGTATTGTTCTTGAGGGGTTATTTCTCAGGGCGGGAGATTTACTTCCTTAGTTTAGGGTGAAGATGGCAGTTATAAGATGGGTTAAGGTTGCTAGCAAACAGGACAGGGCAGTTCCACAATGTTAGTGCCTTACGAGCAGGTAGGGCAATTTCTTCTTTTGTATTGTCCTTGAGGGGCTGTTTCTCAGGGTGCGAGAATATTCACTTCTTTGGTGTAGGGTGAAGATGGCAGTTATAAGATAGGTTAAGGTTGCTGGCCAACAGGACAGGGCAGTTCCACAATGTTAGTGCCTTACGAGTAGGTAGGGCAATTTCTTCTTTTGTATTGTCCTTGAGGGGCTGTTTCTCAGGGCGGGAGAAGATTCACTTCCTTGGTTTAGGGTGAAGATGGCAGTTATAAGATAGGTTAAAGTTGCTGGCCAACAGGACAGGGCAGTTCCACAATGTTAGTGCCTTACGAGTAGGTAGGGCAATTTCTTCTTTGTATAGTCCTTGAGGGGCTATTTCTCAGGGCGGGAGATTTACTTCCTTAGTTTAGGGTGAAGACAGCAGTTATAAGATGGGTTAAGGTTGCTGGCCAACAGGACAGGGCAGTTCCACAATGTTAGTACCTTACGAGCAGGTAGGGCAATTTCTTCTTTTGTATTGTCCTTGAGGGGCTGTTTCTCAGGGTGGGAGATTTAGTTCCTTAGTTTAGGGTGAAGGCAGCAGTTATAAGATGGGTTAAGGTTGCTGGCCAACAGGACATGGCAGTTCCACAATGTTACTGCCTTACAAGCAGGTAGGGTAATTTCTTCTTTTGTATTGTGCTTGAGGGGCCTGTTCTCAGGGTGGGAGAATATTCACTTCCTTGGTTTAGGGTGAAGGCGGCAGTTATAAGATAGGTTAAGGTTGCTGGCTAACAGGACAGGGCAGTTCCACAATGTTAGTGCCTTATGAGCATGTAGGGCAATTTCTTCTTTTATTTTGTCCTTGAGGTGCTGTTTCTCGGGGCGGGAGAAGATTCACTTCCTTAGTTTATGGAGAAGATGGCAGTTATAAGATGGGTTAAGGTTGCTGGCCAACAGGATAGGGCAGTTCCACAATGTTAGTGCCTTACGAGCAGGTAGGGCATATTCTTCTTTTGTATTGTCCTTGAGGGGCTGTTTCTCAGGGCGAAAGAAGATTCACTTCCTTAGTTTAGGGTGAAGATGGCAGTTATAAGATGGGTTAGGGTTGCTGGCCAACTGCACAGGACAGTTCCAGAATGTTAGTGCCTTACGAGCAGGTAGGGCAATTTCTTCTTTTGTATTGTCCTTGAGGGGCTGTTTCTCAGGGCGGGAGAAGATTCACTTTCTTAGTTTAGGGTGAAGATGGCAGTTATAAGATGGGTTAAGGCTGCTGGCCAACAGGACAGGGCAGTTCCACAATGTTAGTGCCTTACGCGCAGGTAGGGCCATTTCTTCTTTTGTTTTGTACTTGAGGGGCTGTTTCGCAGGGTGGGAGAAGATTCACTTCCTTAGTTTACAGTGAAGATGGCAGTTATAAGATGGGTTAAGGTTGCTGGCCAACAGGACAGGGCAGTTCCACAATGTTAGTGCCTTACGAGCAGGTAGGGCATATTCTTCTTTTGTATTGTCCTTGAGGGACTGTTTCTCAGGGCAGGAGAAGATTCACTTTCTTAGTTTAGGGTGAAGATGGCAGTTATAAGATGCGTTAAGGGTTTTGGTCAACAGGACAGGGCAGTTCCACAATGTTAGTGCCTTACGAGCAGGTAGGGCAATTACTTCTTTTGTATTGTCCTTGAGGGGCTGTTTCTCAGGGCGGGAGAAGATTCACTTCCTTAGTTTAGGGTGAAGACGGCAGTTATAAGATGGGTTAAGGTTGCTGGCCAACAGGACAGGGCAGTTCCACAATGTTAGTGCCTTACGAGCAGGTAGGACAATTTGTTCTTTTGTATTGTCCTTGTGGGGCTGTTTCTCATTGTGGGAGAAGATTCACTTACTTTGTTTAGGGTGTAGATGGCAGTTATAGGATGGGTTAAGTTTTTTGGCCAACAGAACAGGGCAGTTCCACAATGTTAGTGTCTTTCGAGCAGGTAGGGCAATTTCTTCTTTTGTATTGTCCTTGAGGGGCTATTTCTCTAGGCAGGAGAAGATTCACTTCCTTAGTTTAGTGTAAAGATGGCAGTTATAAGATGGGTTAAGGTTGCTGGCCAACAGGACAGGGCAGTTCCACAATGTTAGTGCCTTACGAGCAGGTTGGGCAATTTTTTCTTTTGTATTGTCCTTGAGGGGCTGTTTCTCAGGGTGGGAGAAGATTCAATTCCTTAGTTTAGGGTGAAAATGGCAGTTATAAGATGGGTTAATGTTGCTGGCCAATAGGGCAGGGCAGTTCCACAATGTTAGTGCCCTATGAGCAAGTAGGGCAATTTCTTCTTTTTTATTGTCCTTGAGAGGCTGTTTCTCAGGGCAGGAGAAGATTTACTTCCTTAGTTTAGGGTGAAGATGGCAGTTATAAGATCGGTTAAGGTTGCTGGTCAACAGGACAGGGCAGTTTGACAATGTTAGTGCCTTACAAGCAGGTAGGGCAATTTCTTCTTTTGTATTGTTCTTGAGGGGCTGTTTCTCAGCGTGCGAGAATATTCACTTCTTTGGTGTAGGGTGAAGATGGCAGTTATAAGATAGGTTAAGGTTGCTGGCCAACAGGACAGGGCAGTTCCACAATGTTAGTGCCTTACGAGCAGGTAGGGCAATTTCTTCTTTTGTATTGTCCTTGAGGGGCTGTTTCTCAGGGTGAGAGAAGATTCAGTTCCTTAGTTTAGGGTGAAGATGGCAGTTATAAGATGGGTTAAGGTTGCTGGCCAACAGGACAGGGCAGTTCCACAATGCTAGTGCCTTACGAGCAGGTAGGGAAATTTCTTCTTTTATATTGTCCTTAAGTGTCTGTTTCTCAGGGTGGGAAGAGATTCACTTCCTTAGTTTAGGGTGAAGATGGCAGTTATAAGATAGATTAAGGTTGCTGGCCAACAGGACAGGGCTGTTCCACAATGTTAGTGCCTTACGAGCAGGTAGGGCAATTTCTTCTTTTTTATTGTCCTTGAGAGGCTGTTTCTCAGGGCAGGAGAAGATTTACTTCCTTAGTTTAGGGTGAAGATGGCAGTTATAAAATCGGTTAAGGTTGCTGGCCAACAGGACAGGGCAGTTTGACAATGTTAGTGCGTTACGAGCAGGTAGGGCAATTTCTTCTTTTGTATTGTCCTTGAGGGGTTGTTTCTCAGGGCAGGAGAAGATTCACTTCCTTGGTTTAGGGTGAAGATGGCAGTTATAAGATAGGTTAAGGTTGCTGGCCAACAGGACAGGGCAGTTCCACAATGTTAGTGCCTTACGAGTAGGTAGGGCAATTTCTTCTTTTGTATTGTCCTTGAGGGGCTATTTCTCAGGGTTGGAGATTTACTTCCTTAGTTTAGGGTGAAGACAGCAGTTATAAGATGGGTTAAGGTTGCTGGCCAACAGGACAGGGCAGTTCCACAATGTTAGTGCCTTACGAGCAGGTAGGGCAATTTCTTCTTTTGTATTGTCCTTGAGGGGCTGTTTCTCAGGGTGGGAGAATATTCACTTCCTTGCTTTAGGGTGAAGATGGCAGTTATAAGATAGGTTAAGGTTGCTGGCCAACAGGACAGGGCAGTTCCACAATGTTAGTGCCTTACGAGCAGGTAGGGCAATTTCTTCTTTTGTATTGTCCTTGAGGGGCTATTTCTCAGGTTGGGAGATTTACTTCCTTAGTTTAGGGTGAAGATGGCAGTTATAAGATGGGTTAAGGTTGCTGGCCAACAGGACAGGGCAGTTCCACAATTTTAGTGCCTTACGAGCAGGTAGGGCAATTTCTTCTTTTGTATTGTCCCTGAGGGGCTGTTTCCCAGGGCAGGAGAAGATTCACTTCCTTAGTTTAGGGTGAAGATGGCAGTTATAAGATTGGTTAAGGTCGCTGGCCAACAGGACAGGGCAGTTCCACAATGTTAGTGCATTACGAGCAGGTAGGGCAATTTCTTCTTTTGTATTGTCTTTGAGGGGCTGTTTCTCAGGGCAGGAGAAGATTCACTTCCTTAGTTTAGGGTGAAGACGGCAGTTATAAGATGGGTTAAGGTTGCTGGCCAACAGGACAGGGCAGTTCCACAATGTTAGTGCCTTACGAGCAGGTAGGACAATTTCTTCTTTTGTATTGTCCTTGTGGGGCTGTTTCTCAGGGTGGGAGAAGATTCACTTACTTAGTTTAGGGTGTAGATGGCAGTTATAAGATGGGTTAAGTTTTTTGGCCAACAGAACAGGGCATTTCCACAATGTTAATGTCTTACGAGCAGGTAAGGCAATTTCTTCTTTTGTATTGTCCTTGAGGGGTTATTTCTCAGGGCGGGAGATTTACTTCCTTAGTTTAGGGTGAAAATGGCAGTTATAAGATGGGTTAATGTTGCTGGCCAATAGGGCAGGGCAGTTCCACAATGTTAGTGCCTTATGAGCAAGTAGGGCAATTTCTTCTTTTTTATTGTCCTTGAGAGGCTGTTTCTCAGGGCAGGAGAAGATTTACTTCCTTAGTTTAGGGTGAAGATGGCAGTTATAAGATCGGTTAAGGTTGCTGGCCAACAGGACAGGGCAGTTTGACAATGTTAGTGTCTTACGAGCAGGTAGGGCAATTTCTTCTTTTGTATTGTCCTTGAGGGGTTATTTCTCAGGGCGGGAGATTTACTTCCTTTGTTTACAGTGAAGATGGCAGTTATAAGATGGGTTAAGGTTGCTAGCAAACAGGACAGGGCAGTTCCACAATGTTAGTGCCTTACGAGCAGGTAGGGCAATTTCTTCTTTTGTATTGTCCTTGAGGGGCTTTTTCTCAGGGTGCGACAATATTCACTTCTTTGGTGTAGGGTGAAGATGGCAGTTATAAGATAGGTTAAGGTTGCTGGCCAACAGGACAGGTCAGTTCCACAATGTTAGTGCCTTACGAGTAGGTAGGGCAATTTCTTCTTTTGTATTGTCCTTGGGGGGCTGTTTCTCAGGGCGGGAGAAGATTCACTTCCTTGGTTTAGGGTGAAGATGGCAGTTATAAGATAGGTTAAAGTTGCTGGCCAACAGGACAGGGCAGTTCCACAATGTTAGTGCCTTACAAGTAGGTAGGGCAATTTCTTCTTTTGTATAGTCCTTGAGGGGCTATTTCTCAGGGCGGGAGATTTACTTCCTTAGTTTAGGGTGAAGACAGCAGTTATAAGATGGGTTAAGGTTGCTGGCCAACAGGACAGGGCAGTTCCACAATGTTAGTGCCTTACGAGCAGGTAGGGCAATTTCTTCTTTTGTATTGTCCTTGAGGGGCTGTTTCTCAGGGTGGGAGATTTACTTCCTTAGTTTAGGGTGAAGGCAGCAGTTATAAGATGGGTTAAGGTTGCTGGCCAACAGGACAGGGCAGTTCCACAATGTTACTGCCTTACAAGCAGGTAGGGCAATTTCTTCTTTTGTATTGTCCTTGAGGGGCCTGTTCTCAGGGTGGGAGAATATTCACTTCCTTGGTTTATGGTGAAGACGGCAGTTATAAGATAGGTTAAGGTTGCTGGCTAACAGGACAGGGCAGTTCCATAATGTTAGTGCCTTATGAGCAGGTAGGGCAATTTCTTCTTTTGTTTTGTCCTTGAGGTGCTGTTTCTCGGGGCGGGAGAAGATTCACTTCCTTAGTTTAGGGTGAAGATGGCAGTTATAAGATGGGTTAGGGTTGCTGGCCAACAGGACAGGACAGTTCCACAATGTTAGTGCCTTACGAGCAGGTAGGGCAATTTCTTCTTTTGTATTGTCCTTGAGGGGCTGTTTCTCAGGGCGGGAGAAGATTCACTTTCTTAGTTTAGGGTGAAGATGGCAGTTATAAGATGGGTTAAGGCTGCTGGCCAACAGGACAGGGCAGTTCCACAATGTTAGTGCCTTACGCGCAGGTAGGGCCATTTCTTCTTTTGTTTTGTCCTTGAGGGGCTGTTTCTCTGGGTGGGAGAAGATTCACTTCCTTAGTTTACAGTGAAGATGGCAGTTTTAAGATGGGTTAAGGTTGCTGGCCAACAGGACAGGGCAGTTCCACAATGTTAGTGCCTTACGAGCAGGTAGGGCATATTTTTCTTTTGTATTGTCCTTGAGGGACTGTTTCTCAGGGCAGGAGAAGATTCACTTTCTTAGTTTAGGGTGAAGATGGCAGTTATAAGATGCGTTAAGGTTTTTGGTCAACAGGACAGGGCAGTTCCACAATGTTAGTGCCTTACGAGCAGGTAGGGCAATTTCTTCTTTTGTATTGTCCTTGAGGGGCTGTTTCTCAGGGCGGGAGAAGATTCACTTCCTTAGTTTAGGGTTAAGACGGCAGTTATAAGATGGGTTATGGTTGCTGGCCAACAGAACAGGGCAGTTCCACAATGTTAGTGCCTTACGAGCAGGTAGGGCAGTTTCTTCTTTTGTATTGTCCCTGAGGGGCTGTTTCTCAGGGCAGGAGAATATTCACTTCCTTAGTTTAGGGTGAAGATGGCAGTTTTAAGATGGGTTAAGGTTGCTGGCCAACAGTACAGGGCAGTTCCACAATGATAGTGGCTTATGAGCAAGTAGGGCAATTTCTTCTTTTGTATTGTCCTTGAGGGGCTTTTTCTCATGCCAGGAGAAGATTCACTTCCTTAGTTTAGGGTGAAAATGACAGTTATAAGATGGGTTAAGGTTGCTGGCCAACAGGACAGGCCAGTTCTACAATGTTAGTGCCTTACTAGCAGGTAGGGCAATTTCTTCTTTTGTATTGTCCTAGAGGGGCTGTTTCTCAGGGTGGGAGAATATTCACTTCCTTAGTTTAGGGTGAAGATGGTATTTATAAGATGGGTTAAGGTTGCTAGCCAACAGGACAGGGCAGTTCCACAATGTTAGTGCCTTACGAGCAGGTAGGGCAATTTCTTCTTTTGTATTGTCCTTGAGGGGCTGTTTCTCAGGGTGAGAGAATATTCAGTTCCTTAGTTTAGGGTGAAGACGGCAGTTATAAGATGGGTTAAGGTTGCTGGCCAACAGGACAGGGCAGTTCCACAATGCTAGTGCCTTACGAGCAGGTAGGGCAATTTCTTCTTTTGTATTGTCCTTGAGGGGCTGTTTCTCAGGGCAGGAGAAGATTTACTTCCTTAGCTTAGGGTGAAGATGGCAGTTATAAGATCGGTTAAGGATGCTGGCCAACAGGACAGGGCAGTTCGACAATGTTAGTGCCTTACGAGCAGGTAGGGAAATTTCTTCTTTTATATTGTCCTTAAGTGGCTGTTTCTCAGGGTGGGAAGAGATTCACTTCCTTAGTTTAGGGTGAAGATGGCAGTTATAAGATAGATTAAGGTCGCTGGCCAGCAGGACAGGGCTGTTCCACAATGTTAGTGCCTTACGAGCAGGTAGGGCAATTTCTTCTTTTTTATTGTCCTTGAGAGGCTGTTTCTCAGGGCAGGAGAAGATTTACTTCCTTAGTTTAGGGTGAAGATGGCAGTTATAAAATCGGTTAAGGTTGCTGGCCAACAGGACAGGGCAGTTTGACAATGTTAGTGCGTTACGAGCAGGTAGGGCAATTTCTTCTTTTGTATTGTCCTTGAGGGGTTGTTTCTCAGGGCAGGAGAAGATTCACTTCCTTGGTTTAGGGTGAAGATGGCAGTTATAAGATAGGTTAAAGTTGCTGGCCAACAGGACAGGGCAGTTCCACAATGTTAGTGCCTTACGAGTAGGTAGGGCAATTTCTTCTTTTGTATTGTCCTTGAGGGGCTATTTCTCAGGGTTGGAGATTTACTTCCTTAGTTTAGGGTGAAGACAGCAGTTATAAGATGGGTTAAGGTTGCTGGCCAACAGGACAGGGCAGTTCGACAATGTTAGTGCCTTACGAGCAGGTAGGGCAATTTCTTCTTTTGTATTGTCCTTGAGGGGCTGTTTCTTAGGGTGGGAGAATATTCACTTCCTTGCTTTAGGGTGAAGATGGCAGTTATAAGATAGGTTAAGGTTGCTGGCCAGCAGGACAGGGCAGTTCCACAATGTTAGTGCCTTACGAGCAGGTAGGGCAATTTCTTCTTTTGTATTGTCCTTGAGGGGCTATTTCTCAGGGTGGGAGATTTGCTTCCTTAGTTTAGGGTGAAGATGGCAGTTATAAGATGGGTTAAGGTTGCTGGCCAACAGGACAGGGCAGTTCCACAATTTTAGTGCCTTACGAGCAGGTAGGGCAATTTCTTCTTTTGTATTGTCCCTGAGGGGCTGTTTCCCAGGGCAGGAGAAGATTCACTTCCTTAGTTTAGGGTGAAGATGGCAGTTATAAGATTGGTTAAGGTTGCTGGCCAACAGGACAGGGCAGTTCCACAATGTTAGTGCATTACGAGCAGGTAGGGCAATTTCTTCTTTTGTATTGTCTTTGAGGGGCTGTTTCTCAGGGCAGGAGAAGATTCACTTCCTTAGTTTAGGGTGAAGACGGCAGTTATAAGATGGGTTAAGGTTGCTGGCCAACAGGACAGGGCAGTTCCACAATGTTAGTGCCTTACGAGCAGGTAGGACAATTTCTTCTTTTGTATTGTCCTTGTGGGGCTGTTTCTCAGGGTTGGAGAAGATTCACTTACTTAGTTTAGGGTGTAGATGGCAGTTATAGGATGGGTTAAGTTTTTTGGCCAACAGAACAGGGCAGTTCCACAATGTTAGTGTCTTACGAGCAGGTAGGGCAATTTCTTCTTCTGTATTGTCCTTGAGGGGCTATTTCTCTGGGCAGGAGAAGATTCACTTCCTTAGTTTAGTGTAAAGATGGCAGTTATAAGATGGGTTAAGGTTGCTGGCCAACAGGACAGGGCAGTTCCACAATGTTAGTGCCTTACGAGCAGGTAGGGCAATTTTTTCTTTTGTATAGTCCTTGAGGGGCTGTTTCTCAGGGTGGGAGAAGATTCACTTCCTTAGTTTAGGGTGAAAATGGCAGTTATAAGATGGGTTAATGTTGCTGGCCAATAGGGCAGGGCAGTTCCACAATGTTAGTGCCTTATGAGCAAGTAGGGCAATTTCTTCTTTTTTATTGTCCTTGAGAGGCTGTTTCTCAGGGCAGGAGAAGATTTACTTCCTTAGTTTAGGGTGAAGATGGCAGTTATAAGATCGGTTAAGGTTGCTGGCCAACAGGACAGGGCAGTTTGACAATGTTAGTGCCTTACGAGCAGGTAGGGCAATTTTTTCTTTTGTATTGTTCTTGAGGGTTATTTCTCAGGGCGAGAGATACTTCTTTAGTTTAGGGTGAAGATGGCAGTTATAAGATGGGTTAAGGTTGCTAGCAAACAGGACAGGGCAGTTCCACAATGTTAGTGCCTTACGAGCAGGTAGGGCAATTTCTTCTTTTGTATTGTCCTTGAGGGGCTGTTTCTCAGGGTGCGAGAATATTCACTTCTTTGGTGTAGGGTGAAGATGGCAGTTATAAGATAGGTTAAGGTTGCTGGCCAACAGGACAGGGCAGTTCCACAATGTTAGTGCCTTACGAGTAGGTAGGGCAATTTCTTCTTTTGTATTGTCCTTGAGGGGCTGTTTCTCAGGGCGGGAGAAGATTCACTTCCTTGGTTTAGGGTGAAGATGGCAGTTATAAGATAGGTTAAAGTTGCTGGCCAACAGGACAGGGCAGTTCCACAATGTTAGTGCCTTACGAGTAGGTAGGGCAATTTCTTCTTTTGTATAGTCCTTGAGGGGCTATTTCTCAGGGCGGGAGATTTACTTCCTTAGTTTAGGGTGAAGACAGCAGTTATAAGATGGGTTAAGGTTGCTGGCCAACAGGACAGGGCAGTTCCACAATGTTAGTGCCTTACGAGCAGGTAGGGCAATTTCTTCTTTTGTATTGTCCTTGAGGGGCTGTTTCTCAGGGTGGGAGATTTACTTCCTTAGTTTAGGGTGAAGGCAGCAGTTATAAGATGGGTTAAGGTTGCTGGCCAACAGGACAGGGCAGTTCCACAATGTTACTACCTTACAAGCAGGTAGGGCAATTTCTTCTTTTGTATTGTCCTTGAGGGGCCTGTTCTCAGGGTGGGAGAATATTCACTTCCTTGGTTTAGGGTGAAGACGGCAGTTATAAGATAGGTTAAGGTTGCTGGCTAACAGGACAGGGCAGTTCCACAATGTTAGTGCCTTATGAGCATGTAGGGCAATTTCTTCTTTTATTTTGTCCTTGAGGTGCTGTTTCTCGGGGCGGGAGAAGATTCACTTCCTTAGTTTATGGAGAAGATGGCAGTTATAAGATGGGTTAAGGTTGCTGGCCAACAGGATAGGGCAGTTCCACAATGTTAGTGCCTTACGAGCAGGTAGGGCATATTCTTCTTTTGTATTGTCCTTGAGGGGCTGTTTCTCAGGGCGAAAGAAGATTCACTTCCTTAGTTTAGGGTGAAGATGGCAGTTATAAGATGGGTTAGGGTTGTTGGCCAACTGGACAGGACAGTTCCAGAATGTTAGTGCCTTACGAGCAGGTAGGGCAATTTCTTCTTTTGTATTGTCCTTGAGGGGCTGTTTCTCAGGGCGGGAGAAGATTCACTTTCTTAGTTTAGGGTGAAGATGGCAGTTATAAGATGGGTTAAGGCTGCTGGCCAACAGGACAGGGCAGTTCCACAATGTTAGTGCCTTACGCGCAGGTAGGGCCATTTCTTCTTTTGTTTTGTACTTGAGGGGCTGTTTCGCAGGGTGGGAGAAGATTCACTTCCTTAGTTTACAGTGAAGATGGCAGTTATAAGATGGGTTAAGGTTGCTGGCCAACAGGACAGGGCAGTTCCACAATGTTAGTGCCTTACGAGCAGGTAGGGCATATTCTTCTTTTGTATTGTCCTTGAGGGACTGTTTCTCAGGGCAGGAGAAGATTCACTTTCTTAGTTTAGGGTGAAGATGGCAGTTATAAGATGCGTTAAGGGTTTTGGTCAACAGGACAGGGCAGTTCCACAATGTTAGTGCCTTACGAGCAGGTAGGGCAATTACTTCTTTTGCATTGTCCTTGAGGGGCTGTTTCTCAGGGCGGGAGAAGATTCACTTCCTTAGTTTAGGGTTAAGACGGCAGTTATAAGATGGGTTATGGTTGCTGGCCAACAGAACAGGGCAGTTCCACAATGTTAGTGCCTTACAAGCAGGTAGGGCAATTTTTTCTTTTGTATTGTACTTGAGGGGCTGTTTCTCAGGGCAGGAGAAGATTCACTTCCTTAGTTTAGGGTGAAGATGGCATTTATAAGATGGGTTAAGTTTGCTGGCCAACAGGACAAGGCAGTTCCACAATGCTAGTGCCTTACGAGCAGGTAGGGCTATTTCTTATTTTGTATTGTCCTTGAGGGGCTGTTTCTCATGGCAGGAGAAGATTCACTTCCTTAGAGTAGGGTGAAGAAGGCAGTTATATGATGGGTTAAGGTTGCTGGCCAACAGGACAGGGCAGTTCCACAATGTTAGTGCCTTATGAGCAGTAAGGAAATTTCTGCTTTTGTATTGTCCTTGAGGGGCTGTTTCTCAGGGCGGGAGAAGATTTACTTCCTTAGTTTAGGGTGAAGACGACAGTTATTAGATGATTTAAGGTTGCTGGCCAACAGGACAGGGCAGTTCCACAATGTTAGTGCCTTACGAGTAGGTAGGGGAAACAAAGTGTGTATACCAGAGCTGGGGTCGCACAGCAGCCATGGGATAGACCGAGGTGTATATATAGTAAGAGAAAAGACTTTTTCATTTGCACTTGTCACATACACTTTTTCTCTGTAAAATAACTTTGTAATTAACTGCTGCATTCAAACTTGTTAGATTGCAAGTTTTCTTTAGTTCTGAAGAAGGCCTTGTTGAAGGTCGAAAGTGCTTAACCTGAGCAATACTGTGGAATTTCAGCATTTTTTGTGGATTTTTGTGAAGATTAAAGTCCTTTTGCATGGAGCTGTTGGTGGTACCTCATTTGTGGTGATTTATGTGAACATTTGCACACTTCTCCGATTACAACCTGATAATCATGCCTATTCTACTACCCATATCATTCTCATGGCAATGCAAAAATCAGTACCTATAAATATTTATCTCTGTTGTATACACTGAAACTGGTATTATGCACATGTAGAACATGCACAACTTAATACATACATAGATAAGTCAGTTGATTGCACAGTAGGCTTTGCTATCACAGTGCTAACTTGGAGGATGTCCCACATTCTTATCTAGGCTATTATGTTACAGTGTCATTGTTAACAGACTTGACAATGGTTTGCCTAACATAACACAACTCTGTGTAAGTGAGTACAGGTATCAGGCACACGTGCTTATAAAACTGTACACCTGAATGGTATGAACTTACTATATCACATGCATTTCAACACGCACTTCTGCAACAGTACTTTACTCTGCACATGCTCTGTATAGTTCTCTTATATTTACAAGACAAAATGTGTATCATAGTTATATGCACAGGTAACATATGGATATGTACAACATCCCAGTAGCTGGCCTTGCAGTGGCACAGTTAGTGGTGTTTGACAGACACTCCAGTAGTTGCCAAATGTCAGCTGTCCTTTCCTGTGGTGAGTCAGGTGCCTGACCTGTGATCTATGTTACTGCAGACACAGCCACATGCTATGGCCATCAATGCTGTTCAGCAGTACATCAAGTCTTCTTGAAACATATTCATTCAAACTCCTATTTTTCCATTATTACAGACCACTTACTGCATTCAATTACATGTTTACTTGTTTCACATACCTTTTTTTAAGTGGATTTTGTTAGATATATCTTCTGAGTTCTTCTGTTTATATGGAGATCACTGTCTATGACAGAGGTGGTTTGAATAGATTCCAGCTTGTCTTTTGGAGGTAATGCTCATGACCATATGATGGCCTGTGCTCCAGTTGGTGTTCCTCAGTTGCTAATTGCATGTAGAGCAGCTGTGTAGTTATTCCAATAGCCAATGTCATGGCAACACACACCTATAATTGAGTGCTACATGTGGGTGTTGTCCCTTTCCCTTATCTGCAATGAAGATATCCTGGAGGTGTGTGAGCTAATACCTCTTACAACAAGACTTGTGGAGACAAGCCAACTAAATGGTGAAGGAGGTTCAAGATTTAGGGGCAGAATGTGAGTATTGCTGTTATATGTTTTGAATACTGCTTGTTTAACCATGGTTTGTCTGAGCATGCTACTTCTCCATGGGTTTCAGTCTGACAAAGTTCTGTGTGTGCATATCTGTCAACTGTAGGGCTATCCACATAATGGCCAAAGGTTTGCCTGTTATGTTTGGTCTGTTTCCCAGACAGGTGCTGTCCTTGGCAAATCAGTAGTATACTCTGGTGATTGCAGTCAGTAAATGCTAACATCTATTTATGTTTCAGACTTTATATCCCTCAGAAAAGATATATTACAACAAACCCTGTAACACCAGCAACTTCCTCAGTGTATAACAGCAATATTTCAAGTATGGCTATGTGTTTGGGCCTCTGTCCCTCAATTATGTCAGGCTTTGTCCAGATTTCATACAGTATGAGGTTGATAGGTATGGTCTTTCATTATTTAGTGCTGTCTTCCAGCTGAGGGGAAAGGCTAGAAAGCATGTGGAACTCTGTATATTCAAGAGGTCGGTGTATAGAGAATTCTCGTAGATGCCCTTGTAACATATTTTATGTGGGGGAGAGTAACAAGTGTTTTAAAACTAGGCTGTTAGAACATGTGAGACATATTACTGATAAAAAAGAGGATGGTTCTATGTACATTTTAATAAATCTCACCATGGGGTCAGTACTGTTCTGGAAAAAGTCTGTTTCTCAGTTTGATCAAATAGTCATAAAAGAACAATTGTTATGTACAGAATCAATTTATATTTTTAAATGTGATACTTTATCCCCTAGGGGGTTAAATGTGGAGTGTAATTGGAGGCTGTGTATTTAAATGTAATTAAGTGCTAATTGCTTCTTGTATTTAAGGCAAGTATTTCTTGTAAGATTTTACGCCTTGAAGGCTTTAGCCAAGACATCAGAGTATAATAAACTTCTGTGAATTACTGACTGGATGTATTTCTCTTTACTATCTTCAGTCATTTTAGTTGTTTTGCTAAGAGGTTGTTGTATGTCTGGCCATTGTGTATGGCCTGTCATGATTTTGTAGCAGCATACTGTTCACTTATTATGTGGACGGGGGGGGGGCAGATGTGAGTGTCATGGGTCCTTTTGTATCCAACTGTGTATGCTGCCCTAGTTATGGGTGGTCTATCAGCAGCATATGTTTGTATGGGCATTTTGAGACATGTATGCACATATATATATATATATATATATATATATATGTGTGTGTGTGTGTGTGTGTGTGTGTGTGTGTGTGTGTGTGTGTATATATATATATATATATATATATATATATATATATATATATATATATATATATATATATATATATATATATATATATATATATATATATATATATATATATATATATATATATATATATATATATATATATATATATATATATATATATATATATATATATATATATATATATATATATATATATAAACTCAGTATTTATTGGTAATATATCTCTATATTGTTATACACATATATAATTATCTCCATACATATCTATCTCTCTATATATGTATATGTTTCTTTTCATATATATATTTGTAGATATCAATCCTTCCTGATTGCACAGTGTCTCTTCCCTATTGTAAGCTGGCTGTAATGCATGGTATGTTTGAAAAAACATCCAAAATACCTACAACTCAGATGGCTTAGTGGTAAATTGCTGTTACTGTGGTGTGCAGGGTCCTGGGTTCAAGACCTGCAAGGGCTGTTTATTTTGTTGCTAGGCAGAACAAGGGCTGTTGGATACAGAGTGATTAAGGCAGTTTTGAGCAGCTTTAAGTGGGTTTTGCGCGGGTTTACGTGACAGTAAGCAATGCTAATACATGGTTAAATGAATACTTGTTTACACCAGGTAGGCTTCGCTTAATCCTGCTAAGCATAGCTCAGCCCTGGTAACCATTGCTCACATTCCAGCCTTATAAAATAGCAGAGTAATGATATAATTTAATGTGTATTTAATTTCCTGTATATAACATGCTTCTATGTTCTGTCATTACAGTAGCAAGGGATGTGACTATACTGTATGGGACACTTGGGTATACATGGGCAGTATCACATGTTTTTTTTTTTTTAATACGTGGGTAGTATCACATGTTATATGCACTCACACTTGCATGTTACACCAGCTACAGTCCACTGGTTGACAAAAATAATTTAACACATATTGTATTATTAAATTAAAACTTTTAACAGTGCTTTTCCATATAAAAGTAGATTTGCAGATTGCAGTACTTGAACCATGCACCCCTGCATGCAAAGCTGGGACTCAGTACTACACTATCATGTTCTTGGTGTTTGAGCTGTATGGTTTTTTGTATCTCCTATTAGATATTAATATGATATTATTATATTAACTGTAGAGTAATATGCTTTTGGCCATGTCATTGAGGACTGCTGTCACGTACTAACCGCATACATTTCAGTATCAGACATATGTCCTTCAAAACATTCATCCTAATGCATGACCTGTTTGCTATCTACTTTCTGTCTCTCCTCTGTGCGGATGTGCAGATGTCAGGTATTGCTAAGGCCATACAACTATGTAGGTGCCCACATAGTATTGTGCTGTGGGCCTGGACACTGCTGCTAGTTCTAACATATGGGACATCCTTCATGTGGGCCTTGCTCCTTTTCCTTGCCTGTGTGAAGGACATTGCAGAGGTGGTGGTCTACAGATTCACAGACAGTAGGTGTGAATACTTCACAGGAAAAGACATTTGGAGACAGCCCAAAAACATGGGGGGACATATTCTCAGAACTGTGAACAGATTCTATGTCATCAGTGCTGCTATACACATGGTGGGTCAATCTATCAACCCACCATCAGTGCTGCTATACACATGGTGGGTTGATAGATTGACAGGGTTTGTGTGGACATGCATTTAGTGAGTGACTTCACGTTTGACAGTGATATGTCTCTAACGTAGCTCTCCAGTGTCATGCTGTCCACAGACTGGCCACATGTTTGCCTGTTATGTTTTGTCTGTTCCCCAGACAGTTGTTGTCCTTGAAAAATCAGTCAGGGACTCTGGGGAATGCAGTCAATAAATACGCACATCCATTGGTATTACTAACTTCATGTTCCCCATAAAGGATATGTTACACAAACCCAGTAACATCAGCAACTGTCTCAATTTATGACAGCATTATGTCTAATCTTTCCCTGTGTTTGTGCCTCTGTCCCTAAATGATGTCAGCCTTTTTCCAGATGTCATGCATTATGAGGCTTAGACGTATTTAGTATCATTATTTCTTGCCTTCATTCCTGCTACCATCCCAGTGATGTAGTAGACCCACAGACATGTCAGGGAAGATGCCATAGATATGAGTCCTGAGCCTGTACATTCTGAGGTGAACTGTACATTTGAGAGGTCTGTGTATGTCTGGCCATTGTTAACAGACTGTCAGGACTGTGTACACATGTCATGTGTATGTGTTATTTGGGCTGTGTTTGGAGGGGGGTAGATGTAAGTGTTATGGCTTCTTTTTTATCTGACTGTGCATGCTGCTCCAGTTTCTGCTGGTCTATTGGCTGCATGTGTTTGTAGGGGCAGACTAAGACATGTCCTGTACCATGGTCAGGATTCAGACTACACTGAGAATTGGGCCAGTATATGTAGGGCTAGTGTGTGAGTGACAAAAAATGGTATTTTTGTTCACAAAGTCTGTATACTCTACTGTTCACTTGACTTAACAGTATGTGACTGTGACTGTGGCGATATTGGTTGTGGGTATGCACTTTCACACTGGTGTCTGTTTTGCAGTGCTGTTACATCCCTGTAGTGTCTGATATATTTGATAATACATGTGTAGTCACCCATAGAAATATTTGCTATTTCAATTACTTGTGCTATTTCACTAAATATATGTTAGAGCAGACAGGAGGGTGTTACTGCAACAACTGTGTCAGCTTATTTACGCCAGTATTTCAGATACATCCCCATTTTCATGGCTTGCACCCACCACTTTGTCAGCCTTGGTCCAGATTCATTGCAGTAAGGGGTTCTGAGCATACCTCTCAACTGGCTGGATTGTTTCAGGATGTCCAGGTTTATTGCTCCTATTTCTGGTCTGTTTTACAAATTATTCTCATTTCTCTGGTAATTCACTGTGATGATATAGGTTCATAGGTTCATAGGTTGGTACTAGGCTATCGACCCTAGGGCCTATACAAGCCTAGCCATAACAATTCCCTAGATATTTTTTCCCACAATATTTACTTCCTTGGACCCCTGTCTAGCCGGGTGACTGACATGATCTCCGAGGTGAATTTCCTATCTCCCAGCCAATTGTCAAGGTTCCTTTTGAAGAGGGCCAAGGAGGTGCTCTGCTTGACATGTATGGGCAGTCTATTGCAGAGTATAGGTAGTCTCTGGGTCAGGAACCTATCCCTCCAGCATGTTTTGTTCATTGTGATGACAAGGTTTAGATCCCTGAAGCATGTGTCTCTGAGGGATTGGGATTTCTTTAAGTGGAGCATGTCCAACAGCTCAGGGTTTTACATGGCCTTGTATGTTAAGCAGAGATCATAGAGTATAGGTGGAGTTTTTTTAGATGACCAGCATGGGGCATCTGCTTTAGGCCTGTGATTCTTTTAGTGAGGTATTTCTGTGGCCTTTCCAGCTATTGCAGATGTCTTGTGAGGTACATACCAAACGAGGCATTGTACTCTATAATGGGTCTAATAAGGGATGAGTACAGTGGGACAATGGAGGCATTGTACTCTATAATGGGTGAGTACAGTGGGACAATGACCTCCTTTTTTCTGGATGAAAAGCCCTTAGTGATGAGGTGTGCCACATAGAAGGATTTCCTGACTGTTGTAGCGATGTGGTTATCAAAGGTGAGACAACTGTCCACCTGTGTCCCTAAGTCTCTCATCACACTTTCGGTGTTTAGTGTACTGCCACCTATGTGGTAATTCACCGGTACATGTTTTTTTCCCAAAGGGGATAACTATACATTTTTTGGCATTAAGCTTGTGCCCATGGCTCTGGCATCAAGCATCTGTTTCTGTAAGGCCCTTTTGTAGAATATCCACATCATCTGGGGATTCAATAATGGCTCCAAGTTTGCAGTCATCTATGAACTTTGTTAGCCAGAGTCCCTCAATGTTGGCTTGTACTTCAGAGAAGTAGATGCCAAACAAGAGTGGTCCCAGGACTGAACCCTGAGGTACACCATTTATCACCTGTCTGGAGCTGGATTTGGAATTGGCTACTTTTACAGTGTGGGTTCTGTCAGTAAGTCAGTTGGCAACCCATCGAGTGACGTAGGGATTTATGCCCAGCTTAGTAAGTTTATCTATGATTCCAGAGTGGGGGATGGTGTTGAAGGCCTTGGCGAGGTCCAGATAGGCTGTGTGGACTGCCTTACCCTTGTCCACAGCTCTGGAGACTGATTTGAAGACGTCAGTCAGGTTCAGGAGACAAGATCGGCCCTTCACAAACCCAAACTGGATGGGGTCCAATGTTTGAGGGTTGCCAATATATTTGTTTATAAGTTCCATGATAATGCATTCCATGCCCCTGCAGATCAGGCTTGTCAGATTGATGGGATGGTAGTTCCCGGGATACAAGGTGGATCCCCCCTTGTGGGGTGGGATAACTGTAGCTGTGCGCCACTCAGTGGGCATGAAGCCTGAGGTGAGGCTATGATTAAACATGACACTTAGGTGAGGTGCCAGTTCATTTTATAGTTCATGTAGTACACAGCCCGGGATGTCATCTGGTCCCATGGATGCTGTAATCTTAGCTTTGTAGAGTGCAGTTTCTACCTGTGTATCCGTGATTACTGGAATTTGGCAATCTTTTGGTATTGAGATGGGCCCTTTAAGAGGTGACAGAGGGGTGAAGTTGGCACTTAATCAATCTGCCAGGATATTGGCAATATCCTTTGGATCAGTATATTTAATGCCATTCTGTTGTAGCTCAGAGCAGATCTGAGCATTGCCATTTAGATTCTTGACATAACTATAGAATGCCTTGTGGTTGTCTTTGGAATCTTTGGCAATTTTATTTTCGTAACTAGCTTTGGAGGATTTTATGAGGGATCTCAGCTTCTTACTGAGGCTGGTAAGCTGGGATTTTCCTCTTTTCTGCAACAGTTTCTTCCTTCTATTGTATAGTTTGTTTATGGCAGGGGACCACCAGATTGGCTTCCTTTTTTTGGAGGAGAGTGTTTTGGTTCTTTGTGGGATGGAACAATTCATGCACGAGTGGAAGTGCTCGTACAGTGCTTTAGTGTAGGATTCAGCAGTCGAACTTTCCGCTCCCATCTGCATGGGTGTCATGAAGTTTGTCACTTCTGACTTGAGTATCATGAAGTTGCCTTTGGAGAAGTTTTTTTTTACGGAGGTTTCCTTTCTGGGGGGTGGGGGTTGGATGTGGATGCCAAGGGTGATTAGCTTTTGGTCAGACCTGACCAATGAGGGGGTGACCACTGGTGTGGAGCATCTATCTCCCATGTTGGTAATGACCAGGTCTAGGATATTGGAACCCCTGGTGGGACAATGGATTAGTTGATCCAGGGCGTTGGAATTTATGAATTCCAAGTACCGTTGAGAAAAGTTGTTGGTACCCGAGTAGTTTTCCCAGTTAATGGGTAGTTGAAATCACCCAGTATTAGGGTGTTTGGTTGTATCTTAATATTTTCCAGTATGTTTAGAAAGGTGTAGTAAGAATCTTGGGGCATGGTAGGGGATCTGTAGCAAGCTACAATTTGGATTGCAGTCTTACCTAGTGTTAGTTGCAGCTGGAGAATTTCAGATGCATTGTGTTGGGCAACTAGCCTGAAGGTGTGAATATCCATGGTGAATATGGACAAGTCTCCACCTTTAGTGTTTCAGTCTTGGTTTGGTGGCCGAAAAGTGTGGTAAGAGTTGTAGCCAGGTACTGCAGGGGTGGTCTCTGGAGCCTTGAACCAGGTCTCAGTTACTTCACGGATATTGATGTTCTCCAGTTTTAGGAGTGCCTCTAGAGAGTGCATTTTTAGGTTTAGACTTTTGGCATTGAGTAGCATTACCTTCAGGTTTTGCGTGCTTATATCTGTTACGGTGGTGGTTTTGTCCTTTGAACCTTGTCTAAAAAAGGCACTATAGTGGTGGCAAGAGCTTTAGCCAGTAACCTAAATCTCAGGGATGACAGGTGCAGACCATCTCTGGCAAAGCATCATGGTTTGTCGATCATGTCGTCCCAGGCAGACAGATACTGGATCCCCTTTGAATGACACCAGAAGCTTAGCCAGTTGTTGAAATCAATCATTTTGTCCTTATATTGTGGTATCATTCTGGGCAAAGACAGGATGCTACTCAGGGCTAGGGTCATACTTGCCTGGGCCACATGATCCGAGAGCTCTTCCATGTCTCTTTTCATGTAGTCCAGGGAAGTATGTCTCAAGTCATTCACTCCAACATGGACAATGACAGAGTCGTATTTGTACTTGTTGTGGACTGAGTTGAGTGCATGCGTTATGTGGCAGATCGTGGCACCCGACAGGCAGCTGATTGCAATTTTCTCCTTGTTCAGCTTGGTGAGTGGGACATCAGTGTGCCTGACTATAGAGTCACCTATGACTAAAGTGTTGAGTACGTTTTCTTGCCTTAGGGGCTGTTGTTGGGTGGCACACTGGTGTTGTGAGCTATGTGTCACTTTGGTTGTGAGTGGTGTTTGTTTGCCTTTCAGCTTCGGAGGTCCTTGTTGCTTGGGCATGTTAATGTTAAGGGCCTCCGCATATGTGGGTTTAGTGTTGCTTTGTGTGGGTGTTGATGGTATGGGTTTTGGGGGGCTATGTGTTTCTTGAGGTGTAGTGCATTTATTAACCTTCTCTTGACTGTCTAGGACAATCTTGGCTGGAGAGAGCTCTGCTTCCAGTTTTGCAATGTAAGTGCATCTCTCGCAGGTTGTAGTGTTGGGTGGTAGGAGGAGAGGGTTGTCTGTGTACATGAGGCAGTTGCTGCATTGCCCCAGTATGCCCAGATTCACCAGGTGGACAGGAGAAATCACCAGAAACTGACCCTTGGACATGCCTGTTTTTTTGTAAGGTACAAGAACTGTTTTCCCTTACCTTTGCAAGGTACTTTGCAATTATAGGCTGTTTAGTGCATACAATTAATTTCTCCTTATTAACAAGGAGAGTTGAGTGCTTGTATCAGTTTAAGGCTTCCTAGTGCTTTCCAGCAGGTTCTAGAACAAGTGCTAGTCACAGGGGTTCAGATTTTAATGCTACTACTGAGAAACCAGCTAGTTCTAAGGGAAATTTTGAAGAGCAGACTTTCTGGAACCTGGAATAGTTTAACTGTAGCCCTGTGGTGTTGCACAATGCAAAAAACATGCAAACACACTTTTTTTAAGCCAGAGAGTTGAAGGGGATAGAACTCAGCCCCAAATGGCTAATACAATTACAATTTCAGATCTGGAAACCACTCCTCTAGTGTTAGATAGGCTGTACAATGCTCATCACTCCCACTGGTAAGCAGTAGGACTTCCCTCTACCACAGCAAGGTCTGGATAGCTCTGAATACAGAAAATAAAGTCCTGAAACCAGCAAAGCCTGGGATCTGGACTATACTAGCTAGGAAAGGCAGGAAACGAGCAAACAAGATAGTATTTTTTTTTTTGGTTAAAACAGGCTAAACAATGCAATAATACAGGAAATAAACACAGAAAAGGCTAACTCACTTGAGTGTGTAGCCCTAAACAGTAAATGCAATTAAAACTCTACAAAATTAGCAATTTAAAACTTTTTAAATGAAGCAAAGCAAGTGCACAACTGAAAAACGATTTAAGAGGCAGTAATACAGTAGAATAAGTAGCTACTCTACATATACAGAAAAGTCTATATATACAGAAAAGCAGCTAAAACAACACTAAAACAATTCAGATACAGTGCAACCTAGAGCACTTGAGTTGTAGCAATATTAAGGCAAATGCAGTTTTAATAAATGCACTAAAATATACTCTATATTTCCAAAATGTTTGAGAAGCACAGTCAGAACACAAGGAGATTTAGGCATTTTTTTTTTTTAGAAAGAGAGGAAGGAGGAACAGAAGGAAATAAACTAAGTGGGTTGGCCTTCTCAGATGTTCTCTCTGTAGTGGGTAGAATGAGCTAATGACACTAGACCAGGAGGAGTGTACAAGATCAAATTTAGAGTAGGGGAGAGCAACTGCAAGGCCAGCAGGTATAAAGACAAGATGCCGGGAGCTTTAGTCAGAACACACTACAGAAATGTTTATCACTTCAGGCAGAAAACACTACAGGCAGTGAGCCAATAGCTATAAAATGCAGTAATAAAATATGCAGCAGACAATAAAAGTTCTATAAATATCAAGAATAACAAATAACTAGTATAAATAAGCAAAAAAAGTCTATTTATTGTTATATATGTATATATCAGAGATCAGAGTTTTAGTCAGTGCTCCTTCTCCAATAGCTCTGTGTGGAATGGCAGAAAACACTCAAGTTAACTTCTTAAGTGACAGAAAGTTGAAATTTGAAGCAACTTTAAAAAAAAGCTCAAAAGAATCAATGAGGTGCTTTCTCCAAGCCATAGACCTGGCAACCCCAACCAGCAATGACCACAAACACCACACTCTCACTGTAGTGGGGGATGTTTTTTGCTAACTAAGATGGCCTGGAAAATAAGCTGAGAACACAGACTCTACCAAATATGATTTTTGTCAGTAAATGACATACATTTCATTTTCAGACCTCACATCCATCAGAATATGTATGCTGAAACAAACTGTGTCACTTTGTCAAGAAGAGTACGGGGGACAATGACCTCTTCCTTCCTGGATGCAAAAGTGTTAGTAATGATATGTGCCACATAGAAGGACTTTCTGACCACAGTGACAATGTGATGGTCCAAAGAGAGGTTGCTTTCAACCTGTGTTCCAAAATCTCTTATAACACCTTCTGTGTTCAGGGGACTACCAGCTATGTGGTAATTCATGGGAAAAAGGGTTTTTCCCAAAGGGGATGACAACATATTTTTTGACACTGATCTTAAGGCCATGGCTCTGACACCAGTAGTTGGTCTCAGTGAGGCCTTTCTGTAGGATGCCAATATCACTTGGGTAGTTAATAATAGTTCCCAACTTGCAATTGTCTGCGAACTTTGTCAGCCAGAGTCCTTTCATGTTGGCATGGAGTTCAGAGTAGTAAATAACAAACAGGAGAGGACCCAGGACCGAACCCTGTGGGACTCCACTTGTGACTGGTCAGTAGTCTGACTTGGAGTCAGCTAATTTCACATTGTGAGTTCTATCTGTGAGCCAGTTTGCAAACCACCTAGTGATATAGGGGTTGACGCCTAGCTTAGTGGGTTTTTTCATGATTCCTGAGTGGAGAATGTTATCAAAGGCTTTGGCCAGATCAAGGTAGGCTGTATGAACCACCTTGCCTTCATCTACAGCTCGCGTGACTCACTCAAAGAAGTTGACCAGGTTGATTGAGCAGGCATGACCTACCCTTCACAAAACCAAACTGTGTGGGATCCTGAGTCTGGAGATTCCCATATCCCTGTTTATTAGGTCTATGATGATGCATTCCATATCTTTGCATAACAGACTTGTCAAGCTAATGGGGGGTGATAGTTCTCAGGGTCTGTAGTCGCTCCTCCTTTGTGGAGAGGAGTGACTGTAGCAGTGCACAATTTGGTAGGGATAAAGCCTGAGATGAGGCTGTGAATGAACAGGGAACATAGGTGAGGTGCCAGTTCACTCTGTAGTTCTTGTAGAACACAGCCAGAGATATTGTCATGTCCCATAGAAGCTGTATTCATGGCCTTGGACAGTGTTTTTTTAACCTGTGCAGCAGTAATACTGAGTGCCTGGCAGTGTACTGGTATTGTGATTTGTCCTTTGGGGGGGGGTCAAGTTGGCACTGAATATGTTGGCCAGTATATTGGCAATATATGTTGGCTCAGTGTAGGCAGTACCATTGTGCAGTAGCTCAGAGCAAATTTTGGTATTGCCATGGAGATTCTTTACATAGCTATAGGAGGCCTTGTGGTTGTCTTTACTATGTGCTGCAATTCTGTTTTCACAACTAGCTTTAGAGTATTTGATGAGGGATGTCAGCTTTTTTCCAGTCTTGGGACTTCACCGTATTCCTTATCAGTTTCCTCCTTCTGTTGTAGAGTTTCTTTATGGCAGGGGCCACCAGATTGGCTTCCTTTTTTTGGAGGAGAGCATCTTGGTTCTATTGGGTATGGTGGAATCCATGCATTTGTGTGCATGTTCATAGTGCATTGGTTTTGATTCGGCAGTCATGCAACTAGTTTCCATTTGCATGGCTGCCGTGAGGTTAACCACCTTTGTTTTTAGGAGGCCAAATTTAGCTTTGGAAAGGCTTTTCATGGTGGTTACGTTTATGGGGGGTTGGGAGGGATTTGGATTTCCAAGGTGATTACTTTGTGGTCAGATCTAACAAGGGAAGATTTGACAATTGGTGTACAGCAACAGTTGCCCATGTTAGTAATGACTAGGTCAATGATGTTGCTACCTGTAGTGGGTGTGGAAATGAGCTGGTCCGGTTCATTGGAATTAATGAATTCCAGGAAACGTTGAGCAAGTGCAGTGGTACATGAGTAGCTTTCTTAGTTAATGGTGGAGTAGTTGAAGTCAACCAGTATGAGACTGTTAGGTTGGACACTAATATTCTCCAGGGTGATTAGGAACATGGAGTGTGAGTCTTGGGACATGGTTGGGGAACTATAGCAGGCTACGATCTGAATCACTGTCTTACCCAGTGTTAGCTACACCTGCAGTGTCTGTGATGTGTTATGTTGGGTTACCAGCCTGGAGGTGTGCGCATCATTTATGAATATGGAAATACCACCACCTTTGGAACTTCAGTCCAAGTTCTGGGGCCAAAAGGTGTGGAATGATATATAGGCTGGTAGTGCAGGGGTGCTTTTTGCTGCCTTAACCAGGTCTCTGTTACAGCACAAATGTCAATGTTCTCCATTTTATGGAGTGGTTTGAATGAGTGCATTTTGAGATTTAAACTTCTAGTGTTCAGTAGCATGACCCTCAGATTGCATGTGTCTATAGCTGTTATATATGTATGTATATTTATGTATACATATATGTATTTATTTACCTTTCTATATATGTTTGTATGCATATATGCTGATATATTTTAGATGCATCACTCTCTCTGTATATATATATATATATATATATATATATATATATATATATATATATATATATATAATGTATAGATTTGTCCACATATATGCATCTCCATACATATATACATGTATATATAGAAAACCTGACTGATTTTACAGAATCCTTTCCCTGCAGTTGAATGACTCTACTAACTGATATGTTTGAAAGTTCATCACTATTTTCTAGAGCTCACATGGTGGTACATTACTTTGATTGTAGTTTACAGGGCCTTGGGTTCAAGACTTGGCAGGACTGATTATTTTGTTGCATGGCAGAACAGTTGCTGCTGGAGAGAGAGGGGTAAGGGCAATGAATACTAGAGGTCCCTAGTTTGGGCCCATTGACCCCCATTTTGACAGCCTTTGGACAGATTTATTGCAGTAAGAGGTTCAGAGTATGGATCTGAGGTACGACTCCAACACACACACACACACACACACACACATTTATATATATATATATATATATATATATATATATATATATATATATATAAATATAAATTAGACCTGTTAGTAACAGCCTGCATTTAATTGCTGGAACCTGTGTTCTGAGAGACTGCTTTCCAATCTATTTGCAAATATACAGAGCTGAGTATATATATTTTTTTGGTTTTAGAGTTTGTTAATTGTTGCTTAGATCTCTGTTGAAACTGTTTTCTCCCTGTTCTGAGAGACTGCTTTCCAATCTATCTGAAAATATACAGAGCTGAGTATATGTTTTTGGTTTTAGAGTTTGTTCTGTTAGTTGTTGCTTAGATCTCTGTTGAAACTGTTTTGTCCCATCCACCCTCCCTATTTTTGGTTTGTAGTTTAAATTTGGTGGGTTTTACAGTTGCCCGCCTCAATGTAGATTTGATCTGGGACACTCTCCCAGTCCCATCTCTTTACCACATTCTACCTAATAAACTCTTCCTGCATTTGCTTTTAGTCCTTTTTAATTTAATTGCGTTTTTTTAAACTGTGTTTGGTCTAATATTGCTACATACTCAAGTGTGCTAGCTTGCACTGCATGTGAATTGTTTTTACTACTGTTTTTGCTACTTTCCTGTAAAAAAAAAAAAACTGTAAGCCTGTTTCCTACCTTTCCTGTAACTAGTGTTCCAGATACAGATTTGCTGAATCCAGGACTGTATGTAAGCTTCTGAGCCCCCCAAGCCTTTCTGTGTTGGAGGGAAGCCTTCTAGCTTATTAGTGGGAGTGGTAAGCACTAGGTAACTTGTCTACAACATAAGGAGTGATTCTGGCCCAGAAATTGTAGTTATTGGCTATTTGGGAAATCTCTTCCATCTCTCTCAACTTTCTGATTTGAAAGTCTGCATTTGCACTTGTTTCTGTCCTGTAACTCATCTAGTGCAGATACAGATTCTTAGTTTTAGCACTTAAATTTGCTTATTCATGCTCAGCACTTGTTCCGAACTTGTAAGCACTAAATAAGCTACTAATTACTATAGCACTCAACCTTCCTCATTACCTAGAGGAAAACAGTTTTTGTACTTATTTGTCTCACTTGCTTAGAGAAAAACAGCTCTTGTACTCACTTTCCTCACTTATCTAGAGGAAAATAGTTTTTTTATTCAGACATGTCCAAGGATCAGCTCCCAGTGTTCTCTCCTGTCTATCTGATGAATCTGGGCATCTTGAGGCAATGTAGAAATTGCCTCATGTACACAGACAACCCTCTCCTCCTACAACTCAACACTACAACCTGTGAGAGATGCACTTATCTAGCCAAACTGGAGGTAAAGCTCTCTCCAGCCAAGACTGAACTTGACAGTCATGAGGAGAAGGTAAACATTTGCACCACACCACACTCATCACATAGTCTCACTAAATCTACACCACCAAAATCCACACATGGCAACACAAAAACATTCACAGAGGCTCTCAATAATAATCTGTCTAAGCAACAGAGACCTCCAAAGCAGAAACTCAAGCAACCTCCATCCCCCAACACAACCCAAATGACACATAGCCCACAGACTCAGTGTGCCACTCAACCACAGCCAATAAGGCAAAACAACGTACCCAACACACTAGTCATAGGTGACTCTATAGTCAGGCACACTGATGTCCCACTCACCAGGCTAAACAAGGAGAAGGTTACTGTCAGCTGCCTGTCGGGTGCCAGGATCTGCCACATAACTCACACACTCAGGTCACTCCACAACAAGTACATATATGACTGTCATTGTCCATGTTGGTGTGAATGACCTGAGATGTACCTCCCTGGACTACATGAAAAGAGACATGGAAGAGCTCTCCGATCTTGTAGCCCAGGCAGGTATGACCCTAGCCCTGAGTAGCATTTTGCCATTGCCCAGAATGATACCGCAGTACAAGGACAAAATGATTGACTTCAACAATTGGCTAAGCTTCTGGTGTCATTCTAAGGGGATCCAGTATCTGTCTGCTTGGGATGACATGGTCAACAGACCACGATGCTTTGCTACAGATGGCCTGCACCTGTCACCCCTGGGATTCCAGATACTGGCTAAGGCTCTTGCTGCCCCTATAGTGCCTTTTTTAGGCAAGGTTCAAATAACAAATTCACCACTGTAACAGGAACAGGCAAGCAAAAACTGAGGGTAATGCTACTCAATGCTAGAAGTCTAAATCTCAAAATGAACTCACTCGAGACACTCCTTAAAATGGAGAACATCGATATCTGTGCAGTGACTGAGACCTGGTTCAAGGCTCCAGAGAGCAGCCCTGCACTACCAGGCTATAACGCATACCACACTTTTTGGCCATGTAACCTGGACCGAAACACCAAAGGTGGAGGTGTGTCCATATTCATTAAGGATATCCACACCTCATGGCTAGTTGCTCAGCATAATGCATCCGAGGTTATCCAAGTGCAACTAACTCTGGGCAAAACTGCAATCCAAATTGTTGCTTCCTACAGATCCCCCACCATGCCCCAGGATTCCCACTCCTCTTTTCTTGATGTACTGGAAAATATTAGGGTTCAACCAAACACTCCAATAATGGGTGACTTCAACTACCCCACCATTAACTAGGAAAACTACTCATGTATCAACTCCTTAGCTCAACGCTTTCTGGAATTCATAAACTCCAATGCCCTGGACCAAGTTATCCACACCCCCACCAGGGCAACAATATCCTAGACCTAGTCATTAACAACATGAGTGACCGGTGTTCCACACCTGAAGTCAACTCCTTGTTGGTCCGATCCGACCATAAGCTAATCACCCTTGATATCCACATCCCTCTCCCACCCCCCCATTAAGGAAACAACAGTAAAAAATTTCTCCAAAGCCAACTTCATGCTTCTTAAGACAGAAGTGGTGAACTTCATGACACCCATGCAGATGGACAATACAGTTACAACTGCTGAATCCTACACAAATGCACTCTAGAAGCACTTACATGAGTGCATGGAACTGTACAACAGACGGAAGAAACTGTTGCAAAAGAGAGTAAAATCCCATGAGTGGAGGAGCTCCCTGGTCAGCCTCAGTAAGAGGCTGAGATCCCTTATAAGATCCTCCAAAGCTAGTTACAAAAAAAATCGCCACTAATTCTAAGGACAACCACAAAGCATTCTATAGCTCTGTCAAGAATCTCGATGGCAACACCCAGATCTGCTCTGAGTTACAGCACAACGGCATGAAAATTACAGAACCAACTGATATTGCCAACATCCTGGCAGATAGGTTCAGTGCTAACTTTACCCCCCCCACCCCCTAAAGGGCCCATAGCTATACAGGAAGAATGCAGAGTCCCTGTAATCACAACTATGCAGGTAAAAGCTGCACTCTCTAAAGCCAAAAACACAGCATCCATGGGACCAGACAACATCCCAGGCTGCGTTTTACATGAACTTCAGAACGAACTGGCTCCCCACTTAAGCACCATGTTCAATAATAGCCTTGCATCAGGCTTTGTGCCCACTGAATGGTGCACTGCAACAGATATCCCACTCCACAAAGGGGGAGCCACCACTGATCCTGGGAACTATCGACCTATTAGCCTGACGAGCCTGGTCTGCAAGTCCATGGAACGTATCATTATGGAACTCATAAACAAAGACATTGGTAACCTCCAAACTCTGGATCCCACCAAGTTCAGGTTTGTGAAAGGCAGATCATTCCTCCTGAACCTCATCGACTTCTTTGAGGCAGTCACCAAAGCCGTAGATGAGGGTAAGGGGGTTCACACAGCCTATCTTGACCTTGCCAAGGCTTTTGACACCATCCCCCATTCTGGAATTATATCTAAACTCATTAAACTAGGTATAAATTCTTACATCACAAGATGGGTTGCCAACTGGCTAACTGACAGAACCCACACTGTAAAAGTTGCGGACTCCAAATCTGACCTCAAAGCAGTGACAAGTGGAGTACCACAGGGTTCTGTCCTGGGACCTCTCCTGTTTGGTATCTACTTCTCTGAAGTACAGGCTAACACAGAAGGCCTCTGGCTAACAAAGTTCGCAGATGACTGCAAACTGGGAGCCATAGTCAAGTTCCCAAATGATGTCGACATCCTACAGAAGGGCCTCGCTGAGACAGATGCCTGGTGTCAGAGCCATGGCCTCAAGCTCAATGCCAAAACGTGCAGTGTCATCCCCTTTGGTAAAAACTCTGTACCCATGAACTACCACATAGGTAGCAATCTACTTAACACCGAATGTGTGATAAGAGACCTTGGGACCCAGGTGGACAGTAGTCTCTCCTTTGGTAGTCACACCACCACAGTAGTCAGGAAGTCCTTCTACGTGGCACACCTCATTATAAAAGGGTTCTCATCCAGGAAAAAATAGGTCATTGTTCCCCTCTACTTGACACTCATTAGACCCATTATAGAGTACAATGCCCCTTTTGGAATGTACCTCACAAGACATCTACAGCAGCTGGAAAGGCCACAGAAGTACCTCACAAAGAGGATTACTGGCCTCAAACAAATGCCCTACACTGACCGCCTCAAAAAACTCCAGCTTTACTCCGTAGCATATCGCCTACTCTGAGGTGATCTCTGCCTAACATATAAAGCTATGTTAAACCCAGAGCTGTTGGACATGCTACACCTAAAGAAATCCCAATCACACCGAGCTACATGCTCTAGATACCTAAACCTTGTCACCACAATAAACAGGACATGCTGGAGGGATAGATTCCTGTCCCAGAGACTTCCCATACTCTCGAATAGGCTGCCCATCTATGTCAAGCAAAGTTCTTCATTAGCACTCTTCAAGAAAAATCTTGATGAGTGGATGGGAAATAGGAAATACACCCCAGGGATCACTTCTGTGTCTCTGCTCGACAGTGGCACAGGAAAATAACTTTCTTGGGTGGCGTAAGTCAGGGAACCTTGTTGGCTGAGCTTACATAGGCCCTTGGGCCGATAGCCTAGTACCTACCTATATATATATATATATATATATATATATAGAGAGAGAGAGAGAGAGAGATATATAGATATATATAGATATATGTATGTATTTATTTTTCTATATATATCTATATGTATATATTTTATATGTACATATCTATATGTATTATGTATTTTTCAATATATATATATATATATATATGCATCTCCATACATATATACATTTATATAAATATATATATATATATATATATATATATATATATATATATATATATATATATATGTGTGTGTGTGTGTGTGTGTGTGTGTGTAACTTGACTAATTCTACAGAATTGTTTCCCTTTTGTTGAATGACTCTTCTGAATGATATGTTTGAAAAAGCATGAGACATTTCTACAGCTCAGGTGGCTTAGTGATAAATTGCTGTGGCTATGGTGTGCAGGGTCCTGGGTTCAAGACTTGCAAGGGCTGATTATTTTGTTGATGGGCAGAACAAGGGCTGTTGGATACAGAGTGATTAATGCATTTTTAAGCAGTTGTGCATAGGCTTGCATGGCAGTAAGTGATGCTAATTTACGGTGAACTATGCTGACACACAGTTAGTCCTAGAAGTGCTTAATCTGAGTTAACTTCATTTAGCACCATGCAAACATGCTTACTCCTGATTACTCCTGCTTACCCCTGCTTACTCCCACTTACCCCCTTGCTAATTTCTTTAAAAGAAAAGAAAAAAGGGGTGATAGGAAAGTGGTGAAAAAAGGGGCATGCAGAGGGAAAAACAATATGAAGATAGCTAGGGATGTGCAGGATGGGTGTGGGGAACATCCATAGCTGCCCATTTCTTCTACAGCAACAGCAGTGCATTTATACAGAATTTGGAGGTAAATTTGGACACTTAAACCCCTGAGAGAGGGGTCAGGACAAGAATAATGTGTTGTGAAGCCAATTGGATTACTGATATGCAAACCCACGCAAACTTACTTACAACTGCTTAAAAGTGCCTTAATCACTCTGTATCCAACAGCCCTTGTTCTGCCCAGCAACAAAATAATCAGCCCATGCAAGTCTTGAACCCACGTACATATACGTGGACACATGCAAAATTTACAGCTATGTATGGGGCAACATTTTTTTTTGAGAACATATTGCCCCCCCCCCTTTTTTTAATAAGGTGAGAGTGGGATGTTGGGGAAGGATAGTATGTATATTTGGGGAGGTAGGTTGGGTAGGAAGACAGACAAGACAGCAGACAGGGGTGGTATATGACACATGTGGGGGGTAAACACCTTGAACAGGGAGGGGCAGTTGGGAATCAGATGCCCACGAGCCCCCAGATGGATACAGTGGGACTGAGGTCCCCACCGTCACCACTGCACTTTCACAGCCCTGAAGGTGGCTGTTGTGGGGGCTGAGCAGGAGGTGCAGGCTGACCCTCTAGATGCACAATGTGGCCCTCATGCTAGTGTAGCAGATCTCCAAACTCATTTCAAAGCTTGCTACTCACAAATCCCTGGACCTGACTATGGGTGACAGGGTCCTGTCCATGCTCGCTCTCGGGGGGAGGAACGAGCCCCATTCCATGAGGCGGTTCCACCCAAAGGTGGTACAGGACCAGCGGATGAGGAGGTCCTGGGTTGGGTCTCAAACATTCTGGGGCTTGGTGCCATGGCCATTTGAGGTGGGACAGGGGGATCCGCTGGGATCAGCCTTTCCAGACATGCTATGGTGTTGTAGTTTTATAACATACGTTGGTTAGTCATGAAAATCACATTCTAGGATTAGTTATAACAGCATGCATAGGTATTCCCATTTACCCAAAATAAAAGATTTGGAACAGCTGCATAGCAAACAGAACACATGCATATATGGAACCACAGTGGGCATTATAACAGCATGCAGGTTACATTGATAGCAACAGGCCATCAATGATAGTATTTGAACAGGGAACATTAATAGTCAAACATTTCAATATTTGTGGAACAATGGGACACATGCCCCAACTGTAGGTTTGGTGAAAGACATACCCATTGATTTATGTGTTTAGATTATTGGTGCAGATAGGGTGGGGGAGAGAGAGAGAGATGTCAATTAACATATGTATAGGCTTGAATTGCTCACAACTTTAAGAATCATTGCTCTAATCATTACTCTCCAGGTATTACCTCACTTTACATCAACCTATCGTCTTGGGTTGGGCAGTGGTATGTTTGTACACAGTGTATAATTACAGCCTTCTTACAGCTAATTTTTACCTTTTCTTAGCTGACAGACCTGTGGAGGAAATTTCTGTTAACACTACCTGACTGTTTCTACCCATATTCACATAGGGTTACATATGTGCACTGGTGTGTGTGTGTGTGTGTGTGTGTGTGTGTGTGTGTGTGTGTGTGTGTGTGTGTGTGTGTGTGTGTGTGTGTGTGTGTGTGTGTGTGTGTGCGTGCTACTGCCATACTCTGCCTTGATTTCTATCGGTCACCCTGGGTGTTGTCAGCAGTGACCACTAGCTGTGACAGTATGACATTTGAGGGACATTTCTTGAAGGAGACTACTTTGTATATGTACTTATTCTGCTGTCATTTGCAGCCTTTGGGTTGGACAGTGGGTGTTGGACACAGTATAGGTACAGCCTTCTTACAGCTAATTTATACCTTGTCTTACCTGGCAGACCTGTGGAGGAAATTTCTGTTTTAACACTACCTGACTGTTTCTACCCATACTCACATAGTCAGGATTACATATGTGCACTCATAGTGTGTGTGTATGTGTGTGTGTGTGTGTGTGTGTGTGTGTGTGTGTGTGTGTGTGTGTGTGTGTGTGTGTGTGTGTGTGTGTGTGTGTGTGTGTGCGTGTGTGTGTGTGTGTGCACTACTGCCATACTCTGCTTTTATTTCTGTCGGTCACCCTGGGTGTTGGCAGCAGTGACCACTAGCTGTGACAGCATGACACATGAGGGACATTTATTGGAGGAGACTACTTGGTATATGTACTTATCTTGCTGTCATTTGCAGCCTCGGGGTTGGGCAGTGGGTGTTCACCGTATTTATAAAAAATGATACTTTTTACTGCTGTTTTCACACATAAAAATGAATGGACTGTATTGGGGCTCGAGCCATGAATAACTGCATGCTAAGCAAAAGCTCTAACTACTACACTATTTCACTTTGACTATTTTGGCTGTATATTTCTATTTAGTTCATAGGGATGTGTAAGCTAGGCTGAGCATAGCTGCACAATGCACACACCCGCTCAGCTACACTTAAACTTTATTGGGGATGGAAACAAAATGTGAAACATTGCTGTTATAAACTTAGAAAGCTGCTAGAATAAATCAGTTTGGGTTAGCATACATGCTTTGAAGGATATAAAAGTTCTGAAACTCAAATGTATGTCACTATTTAGTGACTTCAATCCTTATATCATCCCAATGATTTCCCAGACAAGAGGAGATTTTATGAGGGAAAGGCCAAAAATATAAGGGAAAACTCTGGACATTCTGAGAAAATCTGGACAGTTGAGAGGTATACTTTGTCCACAGACACTGTTATCTTGTGATAACAGTGTATGTGAACTCTGTTAGTTGCTTTAGAATTGCTGTATGGAAATTCTAGAGTGCAGAGGGTGTGTGTACTGTGCGAGCACTGCTTGGACATGCTCCCAACACTCGTTCTTGTTTCATGGCCATGTAGTGTAGACAGCAGCGTGCCCTCATGAATATGTAAGGTGCGCTGCTATCCTACACAGCCATGGAATGCTTCATGCAAGAATAACACTATTCTTGCACGGAGCTTGATGACTCCCGGGAATAGTTTTCCTAGCAGCCTAAATACTTCAGTGCATTTATTAGAACAGTGTATAATTTGGTTTTATTTAAGGTTAAAGGTTCATGTTAACTGAAGCTGCTTTGCACATCTGGGAGTGGAATAAAGATAAGGAGAAAAACAGACAGCAATCAGTGGAAGTAAGAGCACAGGCTATAACATGCCCTTTAGCATGGATACCCTTAATTTCAGGCTAGGTAATGCCTGTGGGTACAGTTGTTGATTTGGGATAATTGTTCCTATATGGAGGGTTAAACTTTATTATTTGAAGATGTACATCGTGGTGTGTGGTTGTTTTATGTTAATAGGTTATGTAGCTGTTTTGGGGGTGTTTTTGAGGGTTTTTATTAAAGTAAAAAGTATTGAAAAAATGTGACAGGTTCCAATGGAAATGCCAAAAAATAACTGTATAAAATATCAACCTGCCAAACATTAGTGTGTGCATGTAAGACAAAAGTCGGAAATAGACATTTCTCTTATGTAAAATAGGGGGAAATAATAACTTTTTATCATAATGGCTACACTATCCATATTATTTTGGAACATAAATGGCCTCACAGGTATAAACAAAAAGGTAAGAGTATTGAATTATATTAAGAAATGCAGAGAACAAATAGCAATGCTGCAGAAGACTTATTTGGAAAGAAATGAGTATGTGATTTTGATAAAAAAGGATTTAAGGATGGATATTCAGCAAAATATTAGGGACAAAGAAAAAGGTGAGCAATTATTCTAATTGCTAGAGGAACTCGAAGAGTGATAGAAGAGATAAAAAAGATGATAATAATGGTTCCAAACAACATTGCTGTTTTTAGAAACTGCACTGGGGAGATCTTAGAATTACCGTGAATAACCATTGATGTGCTTAATGTCATGTTATGTTGAATCAGCTTGTAGGAAGCATTGTTTTTCATAATAACTGGGAGTAAGCTGATATCCCTATTTTTAGAGTACCATTGAATACTGACAGGCTTGTTTGTCTGGTGGAGATTCTGTCAGTGATTGTCCTTCCTGTGGACCTCCCCTCCATGAGTAATTTAAGTACTATATACATATTTCAGCTGAATCATTTTTTTTCATAAGTGTTTTTCTTTCCCTTTGTGTACCTCTAGATGAGCACCAGTTGCTTTGCACTGCTCCTTTTGCTTCTAATTTTTGCATCCACGGTACTATCTCATATGTTCATAGGTATTTACTAGGCTATTGATCCATGAAACTCCTTAGAAGCCTAGATATGCATTTGCAAGAAATTGTTAGCTCTTGTATTTTAGGTATGAATAACCCAGGGCCCTTATATTTTAAGTACAAATAGCTGAGAGCTGAACAGACATTTAAACACTACCCCTATCTATGAGGGACAAATGTGTAAAACAAAGAGTGAACTTGTGGTTTCCCATCCATTTGCCCAGATTATACTTGAATAGATTTAGAGACATACTCTGCTTTTTGTGGAGTATATGAAAAAAATATATATATACTTCCAATGTGGTCTATTTATGTTGCAAAACAGATTAAGATCTCTTGTGCAGGTGTTTATGACAACAGTGGACTTGCAGACATGCAAGTAGGTCTGAAAGGATGAGGTTGGCTCAGGCTGTGTAAGTGAGACAGAGATCACCCCTCTGTTGCCTGTAAGATACCAAGAAGATGGACAATGCTTTGAGATGATCAGATGCACCTTTTATGATATAGACCCTTGGTTTTCTTGGTGAGATAGCATTGTTGTCATTCAAGTTGTGTCAAGTGTTTGGACAGAGTATACCAAAGGGGGCATTATACTCAATGATCAGCTGAATATAGTGGAATGATCACAACCCTTGACCTGTACACCAAATCCTTACTCATAAGCTTCACAATGAAAAAGACTTTCTTACAGTAGTGGATACCTGCTGATCAAAGGACAGTTTATTTTCTACATAGGTTCCCAGGTCTCTAATTACAGGATTGATTTTTAGGGGTGTGTTGTTGATTTAATAGTTACAAGGGATGTCATGATTTTTGAAGGATACTATTATACATTTTCTGGCATTTAGTTTTAAGCCATAGTTTTGGGAAAGGTCATCTTGGATGATCTTAGTGTCTTCTGGGGAGTGTATAATGGTACCAAGTTTGCAGTCATCGGCAAACTTGGTCATCCGTAAGCCTTTAACATTAGCTTTGACCTTCAAGAAGTAAATGCCAAAGAAAAGTGACTCAAAGACTGAGTCCTGGGGTACACCCTTAGTGGCAGGTCTTTTTGAGGAGGTAGAGCCACCCACCCTAATTTCCTGAGTTTTGCTAGTGAGCAATTATGCTATCCATTAAGTTACATATGGATTTAGATTTAACTGGGTATATTTATCAACTATACCTGAATGTGGGATGGTGCTCAACACATTTGCAAGGCCTAGGTATGTGGTGTGCAATGATTTTCCCCTCCTCCTTTGCTTCAGTAATCTTCTTGAAGAAGAAAACCAGATTAAGAAGGCAGAACCTGCTCTTGACAAATTGGCTTGGGTCAAAAGTTTGTAGGTTGCTTATGTCCTTATTTATTAATTCCATAATTATAATTTCTGTAGCGTTACAGATTTGACTGGTCAGAATCATTGGTTTATAATCACCTGTGTCCATTGACATCCTAACTTTGTGTAGGGAGATAACTGTTTCTGTCTTCTATTTGTCCAGTATAAAGCCAGTTTGGAGGTTGATGAGTAGCCTCAATAGGGGGTTTGACAGATTCTGTTTCAGTCTGGCCAGTAGACATCCTAATATGTTATCCAGTCCCATAGAAGCAGTGTTCTTGGCCTTGGATAGTGCTTTGAGAACCTGTTCTTGGGAGATTTGAGGGTGAGTTTGGATGCTGGTACCTGATCTGGGAATGTGGTGGTAGGGGTGAAGTTATTTATGTATTTATTTGACATTTCACATTTGTTTACCAGAGGCCAGGGGAGAAAAGATCTAAATACAGATATAAGTGACAATACAAACATAATCATAGCACTCAAATATTTTACAATAACATCTCATAAGTACCAGTAAAGACAAATAATATTACAGTATAACAGTTAGAGGTAAATCTATCCAATAGAAGCTTCGCTATGCTCGCTGGGTCTGAGTATGTGATATCATTTACTATTAACTCTGTGCAGTGCTAAGAAATGCTTATGTGGTTTCCAAAATAGTTAAGTGATATCTTAAGAACTGATGTCTTGTAAGAACTTATTTCTTTATGTGATTAATATGCTTCATGAGCTAGTTGTGCTGTGCTTATGTCTAAAGTGTCATTTCCACCCTCCAGGGGCTGGGAGTGCCTTGAGCATTATTAGCAAGTTGGGAAGGGAAACTAGAAACATGGAGAGCTAGCAGGTGGCACCACATGTAGTTCTGTTATTATGTAGAAAGCTGGGTCAGTGTTCATGTTGTATATAGCAGTGCCTATACTGCTGTCTAATTAGCTGACTGAGGTATTTATTTGCATGTTTGTTTCCTTGACTGGTTGGTTGATTAGTGACCAGGTTCATTTTTAGGAGCCTGTTTATAATGGAGGCCAAGGAGACAAGCTGCAGAAGTCTGTTAAGTAAACTGTTCATAAGTTGCAAACACAAATGAATTAAACTTAATGGAAATTGTACTTTAAACAAAAGTACAGTACAACTAGTTCATGAGACATAGCAATCATATAGTGAAATTTGTTCTTACAAGACATTATTTCTTAAAGCAGTTTTAGAAAAGACATGAAAATATGCATATTAGCATGACAGAATGGCAGTCATTGTTATGTAGTGATACATTAAAGAAAAGTGTTGTTTTTTTCAGTCTGTTAATAGATTTTAATTACGTGAAAGGAAAGCAAACCAAGGAGAAGCAATTGGTAGATTAATAATACAACAAAATTATTTTATTTGTTTTATTTATTTTCATTTGTTGACCGAGGAAGTCTGACTGGATATAAAACCCTTTTTCAGTGGAAGCCAGGAGAGAAAAGCTCCATTGATACAATATAATATAAGGATTACGTGAAAAAACTTGACATATCAAAATGCAGGCACTCAAAAAGACTGACAGTTCATAATGTTGACACATTAATATACTGACACGTTAATATACTGACACATTAAATACTAAAAAAACACTTAAACCTATAGGAAATAAATCATAAAAAACAACTCTAATTCTCTGATCATTTTACACTAAAAGCACAATAAAATAAAACAAATAAAAACTCCTAAACCATAGCAGTACCCCAGGATGTGGTTTGTCAGAATAGTGGTAGTGTTATGGAAAGGAGTTTTCTTAGGCAAGGTGCAGGTTTAGGGTTGGGGCAGGATTAGGGTTAGGGGATGGGGCAGGGTTAGGGTTAGGGACTGGGGTAGGGGCAAGGTTAGGGTTGAGGTTAGGGATAGGAACAGTGTTAGGGTTAGGGTTAGGGATGGGGCAGAGTCAGGATTGGGGTTAGCATACAATAAGGAGGAATTAGACATATTTCTCAAGTGTCCCTGATTTTACTTATACATTTTACCCTGTACTTCATTAAATTTTTTTGCTTTATGATAAACAGTAGAGAGTAAAGTAATTGCACAATTCCATGCATTACAGTAACAGACTTCATGTTCATCACAAAACCTCTCAACCTCATAGAGAAAGAAATCTGGCTAAAATGTATAATGCAAGTCCTCTAAGCCTATCAACTTTCTAAGTAACACTGTCAATATTTTAAAAGTGTTTTTCATTTTGATTCTTTGACCATGATTATTTTTGGCACTGTTGAAAGGTGAAAATTACCGAATAGCCAGGGTTTAGGAAGGAAATTGTGATGGAGGTAGTGAGAAGAAAAAGGAAACAGTGGACCAGAAGTAAGTGACAAAAGGCACTGGCAGATATTGTGAGATAGAGTAAGACAAATGTAGCAGAGTTGTGTTATTTGCTTTAACACTGTGAAGTCCAGACGATACCCCAACTGAATGCCAACAATAATGTGATATCGCTTATTATCCTGGGTCAGTAACTAAAGAGCTTCAGTCCTCACTACTGACTCCAATAGGAGACATCACTTAAACATGAGTAACGTTTCACAATTTCCCCTAAGAGCACAATGGGGACATGCTCTATAACCTAGGAATGGACTGTATACTTCTGTCCACCCCTAATGTAACTCCTTATCACATACTCCAGAGCAATGTGTCCCAATTTAAGACCTCTGATACACTCACAATTAAAAAAAATTAACTCTCACACATCCAAACACTTCTGAGAAAATCTGACACAGATTTCCAGCTGTGCCCTTCCCCAGAATAATACAGTAACATGCTGCCACCAATCAGGCAGCCTTTGTACCCCTTTAAAGGGGTGTCCAATTATGAAAATTAGTTATTAGAACAAATAGTAGCAAATGACCTAAAGCAGCCAGGCTTTCAGAGTAGTCCGGGAAGTTATCAAAGCAGGTATAAGCACTCTCAAATCACTAAAGAAAACATTGATTGACCAGCCACCATGTAAGTTAATAAAAATATTTAATAATGAACAAAATGACTAAATATATAAAACAGTAATTTCCAATAAACCAGCAGAACTCGGTGACCAGGAAAATTAAATCAATACTGTAGGACAGAAACTCAACATTTAGAAAAACTGATTATTTATTTACATTTGTTTACCGGGAAATTCTGACTGGACGCAGGTCCTTTTTCAGCGGATGCCCAGGGAGAAAAGCTCCACATCATGTACATGATAAACAGAGATACAAAGTTGCAACAATAGTAAACAACATTACAGTTTGTTGGCTTTAATACAATAACAAGATATTGATTATCAACAGTATATACAGTAAATGTTGCAAGTTAAGATAGTTTCTTGTCGTTTATAATATTAGTAACAAAGTTGTCAGACAAGATGTTAAAGTATGTAAAGCCAACTAGCTATTTCTGACTGTGGTTAGTAGTGGTGGTAGTATAGTTGGGTTAAGAATCTAGGTGGAGGGGGTAAGAGTGGGGGTGTTAACCTGGATTAGAGCAAAGACAAAGCCAGTGCAAATTTAAGTGGAATTTGAGTGCAGTCTTGAAAAGGCTGCTGGAAGGTACAGTAGTCATAAAGGGTGGAAGATTGTTCCAAAGTTTAGATATGGTACATGATAATATGGCTTCTCCTGCTGAGTTTTTGGGTTTGATAACAGTAAGTTGATTTTTGTTGCTTGATCTTAGGGGCCTAGTGGAGTGATAGGGTTGGAGAAGGGTTTGAAGGGAAAGGATGTTAAGGGGGTGGTTAATAAGTTTATGAGCGAGGGTGAGTTGATTAAAGTGAAGGAGTTGTGGGAGTTCTAGCCAGTTTAGTTCTTTAAGGGAAATAAAGTGATGGCTGCGGTAGGAGGTTCCAGTGGCACATTTAGCAATTTTGTTGTAACAAGCATCCAGCTTGTGTAGGTCTGTCTGTTTAAGGTTGATAAGTATGGGGGACGTATAGAGTAGGGTGGAGATTAGCTAGGAATTGGCTATGGAGATTCTAGCCACCTTGGTTAGGAATTGGTGGCTTTGATATAATGCACCAAGTTTCTTGTGAACTTTTTTTATTGTGAGAGATATGTGGGTGTCAGATTTAAGTTTGTTTATTTCCACACCGAGTAATTTTGTATGTTCTGTGGAGAGATGATGGTATTGTCTCTGGCAAGAATGTTGAAGTGGAGGGTGTTTTGGGTGGCTTTGGAAGGTTGGAACAGGAGAAGTTTTGTCTTACTTGGGTTGAGCAGGAGCTGAGCATTGGATAGCCAGCTTTCTACAGATGAGAATGATTCCTGTGTGATTTGTTGTAGTTCTGGTAGAGTGGGGGCAGAGCAGATGAGAGTAGAGTCATCTGCATACTGTATAAGAGATTCTTGTGTGGTGGCAGTATGTAGATAGTTAGTGAAAAGTGAGAATATTAGAGGGCCAAGGATAGACCCTTGGGGAACTCCGAGAGTAACTGGGAGGTGAGGTGATAGATTATCATCCCAGATTACTGATTGCTGGTGTCCGTGTAGATAGCTGTGGAACCAGTTGCAGGCTGATTGTGAGAAGGAGAGGTTGGGGAGAGTAGAGAGTAATAGCCCATGGGATTAGGGATAGGCCTTTGAGAGATCTAGAAATACGGCAGTAGAGAAGAGGCCATTGTTTTTGTGATGCAGTATAGTGTTGGTGAAGGAGAGCAGAGCAGAGGTAGTGCTGTGATATGGCCTGAAACCATGTTGGGTTTTGGAGAGGAGATTATTAGCTAGGAGGTAGTTGGAGACCTGGGTGTTGATACATTTTTCAAGTATCTTGGAGAGAGGGGAGAGGATAACAATGGGGTGGTAACTGGCGATATCGGTGGAGGGGGTGCCTTTGTGGAGGGGAATAATGTGGGATATTTTCCATATCAAGGGAACATAGCCTTCTGTTATGGAACGGTTGATTAGAATTGAAATTGGGTAGGCTAGTGTATCAGCTGCAATTTTCAAGTATTCAGAGGGAAGGTTGTCAGCTGCGAGTTTGGTGGGTTTAAATTTTGACAATAGTCTTTTTATGTTGGAGGTAGGTACTGAGGTGAAGAAGAAAAGAGGAGTGGGGGGTTTAGGGTTAGGAGTTGGGGGGACTGTTGTAGCGAAGTGTTGTTTGTTTAGAGATGTTATAGTTTCAGTGAAGTGTTTGTTGAAGGATTTAGCAATACTGCTGGAGGAGGGGGGGTAATGGACGTCTGGGGGTATCAACCTTCCCTGGGTGGAGGATAGTGTTAATAGTGGACCAGAATTGCTTAGGGTTGTGGTTGGTAGAGTTTAGGGTGGATTTATAGTAGAGGGATTTGTATAATTTTATATGCTTTTTGGCTTTATTGCGCAGTTCAAGGAATGATTGCCTATCTGAGTTATTTGTTGTTAGTCATCAGTGCTCCCAGGCCTTATCTCTGGATTTCATTAGGATTCTGTTGGTCTTTTGTAACCATGGGGCATGCCTGGATCTGACCTTGGAATTTCTTACAGGAGCATGGGTGTTTAGGATGGAGAGGAAGGTACTGTTGAAGAAGTGGACAGCCTCATCTAGGTTGAGGTATTTTAGTGGTGACCAGTTAATTTTTTTGCAGGGAGGAGATGAAGGGGTTGGGGTTGAAGTTGGACTTGTTCCGTATTTGCCTGTGGATAATGGGCTTCAGACTGTTTGTGTAGTGCTGAATTAGGAAAGTGGGGGAGTGGCCACTAAGAGTGTCAGGTAAGCAGCCTGCTAGGTAAGAGTGAGGGGCTTTGTTGACTAGGATACAGTCAAGTAAGGTATGATTGTTAGGGTTTTTGTTGATTCGGGTAGGGGATTGAATGAGTTGAGTGAACCCATGAAGATTAAGGTGAATGGCTGGGAGATTGTTATTACAGGATAGCCAGTTGATGTTAAAGTCACCGAGGATGATGGTTTCTTAGGGTAGAGATAGAGTAGCCCAGCTCAGGAGATTTTCTAGGGGTGTACTATTTTGCCCTGGTGGGAAATAGCATCCTATGATATTAATTGTTTTATTTGGGTTTAGTTTGAGATTGGCATAACAACATATTGTTGTAGTGAGGGGCAGATGAGTTCAGGAGTTGAATATTGAGGTGGTGTTTAAATATCAGTGCTACACCACCTCCTTTTTTGGACAATCTGTCTTTGTGAAGGATGTTGTATTCAGGTGGAAGTATTTCCTCACTTTTGATGTAAGGTTTGAGCCAGGTTTCTGTTAGGAAGAGAATATCTGGGGAATATATGTTTATGCTGGCGTGTAGTTCTTGGATTTTATTGCATATGCTTCTGATGTTCAGGGACATTATAAGTAGGTCTGTTGTTTTCTTGTTGGCTAGGAGTTGAGTTGTGGGGGGGTGGTTGCTTGGACTAGGGTTTATAGTTGGGTTGGATTTGGGAGGACCAGGGTTTGGATGGATGTCTCCAGCGAGGGCTAGTTTATAGAGGGTGTTTAGGATATGTTTTATATACATAGTAAATTGCTTATGGTATCTTAGGGATATTTTATTTTTGAGTGTGTTAGGTGTTTGGTAATGGAGTGTGTGTATTGGGAGGATGTTTTTTGGTGGCAGGGGTTGTGTAGTTATAGTGTAAATGTTCGAGGGAGGGTGTTGAGAGAGTACAGTGGAAGTTGTTGGGGCATGTGACTGTGGAGCCTTGGTAGGATGTAATGTGAACTAGAACTACGCAGGTTAGGATTGTTATTATATTAGGTAGTAGCATGATTGTGTTGGGTGTAGGGGAAGGGAGTGACTAGTGGTGTAGCCTAATTGCTGGCAATTAGAGATGGGGTTAAGGCTAAGAATAAATGTAGAGGTACTGGGGGCAGGTGGGAATAGCGGGGCAGGGAGGGGAGGGAAATGAGTGTAGCGAACGAAGTGGACTAGAACCCCCCCCCAGGCTAAAGATTGCAGGGTAAGTGTCTAAATAGTCAAATTGTTAGGAGTTATTAGAATCTAGTAGAGAAAAACAATCTATAGACCTGATTTCAGTGTATTCTTTTTGGGTAGATACCTAGTTTGAAGCAGACAAAAAGTGGCAGTTTAAGTACCTTTTTGCCTCTATTTTACAAGTGGGCAATTCCAGTGTATCTACTGGGTTACCTTTTTTCACCTAGAGATTTATCTTGGTTTACTGATAACTAAAAAGAAAAACTTAACTGGGGAATGTATTTACAGCAGATGGGGGTGGGGGAGCAGCTGCTGCCCTAGCCGTGGGTAGAGCCAGTTATTTCTGCTCTAGACCAGGTACTTTCTACAGTAGCAGGCTAAGAGGGAAATGTAGCTAGACACCTACAGTAACTTATTTTCTTTTTAAAGCCCTTGAGTCCTTGTGGCTGGTTTCTTCACTGCAGATGCGGCCAATGGTCAAGGATTCAGCAAGTGGGGGACTGAGAGAGAACCCGTTCGCAGGGACAGTGGTCACTAAATGAAAAGATGGAGACAAAAACAATTATTACGTTAAAGTCTCTGAAAGGGGAATGAGAAAGAAGTGCAGTAAAAAGTAACTGAAATAATAAATTATCACCCAGGCAGGAAGGGTATTGGGTTTAAGAGTAGCAGCATGTTACACAATTTACACAGGTACAAAGTGTTTAGTAAAAAAGGCTCAGGCAACTGTTATGCATTCAGATATGAAGTTAGCTATAATTTTCCTATCTGACTAAAGACCACTGTCTCTAATCTAAACTAAATTATTATTACAACAGAGCAAAGGCAGGCGTACAGTTGTTAGTGAGTCCTTTTGGGTATCCACTGCACAGTACAACTGTGAACAACTCGCAACTGACTGTTAACTGACAACTACTGACTTCAATTGCTCCAGTTCTAATTTTCATTTCATATTTTGAAAATCAACCATTTGTTTACTAAAGTTCCTTCCTGTCTTTTAGCCTCTGACATTAACGCACAACAACTGTCAACATTCCAATGACATCATCTGCAAATCAGCTGATTCTGAGACAGTCTGCAGTTAGAATCTTCACAAATATGTGCAGTTAGAAATGTAAAGGAATGGACACTATTCATGTCTTTAAAACATTCTGTACAAACATTATAAATCAGCATGTAAGAACTTATTTACAATATCATAGCTAGTCATGCTGACATATATTACACAGGTTAATCTGAAATTATGTAGAAAACCTCAATCAGACATGCTAGCACAAATGATAGTGTCTAATTTCTTCACATTTCCACCCTCCATGACTCAAGCACGGTTTTCAAGTGACCCTTGAAAAATGACGTTTGAGAAAAAGAGGTCTGTCTCCCAGACAATCCATTTGCATTGCAGTGTTCTTTTCCTTCTGAGGAAGCTTGGCTGAGTACAGCCCCCATCCCACAACCCAAAGCATCCACTTGCACAACAAACTTGTCACTATAATCTGGGCTGACTAACACAGGGGGGTCCTCCCAAAATCTCTTTAAGTTTTTGGAATGCCTGTTTGCATTCTGTGGTCTGCACTACCTTATCTGGTTTATTTTTCCTAGTTAGATCAGTAAGGGGTGCAGCCACTGCACCACAACTGGGCACAAATTTTCCACGGTATCCTGCTGACCCTAGAAATCCTTTCACTTGCTGTTTAGCAACAGGAACTGGCCATGCTTGAATAATTTTTACTTTGACAGGTTTTGGCCTAATCTTACCACTCCCCACTCTGCCATACCTACCTGACACTTACTGGGTTTAATGGTTAACTTTGCCATTTTAAAATGGTATGCAAATGCCCATAGCATAGTATTTAATGTAGAATTTAACCACTCCACAAGACCATTAGTCCTGGGATAATAGGGGGTGATCTTTAAATGTTTCACCCCACAACACTTCCACAAACAAGTCAGCAGGTCTGACATGAAATTAGCACCTTGGTCAGTCAGTATCTCCTTCTGACGATCAGCCCTGCTGAAAATTTCTAGCAAAGCATTTGCCACCTTTTCTACATCAATATCACCTACACAAGGAATATTAGGAACTATAGCTAGAAGTGGCAGATGGTAGGCTTTAGGCACTACCAACTGCCATACTACCTCACCTTCCAGCCCTCCCTTAGGAGTCCACTTTCTATACAACAAACCTTTGTTCCCGTATATAGACTTCCTCTTCCTTGAGCCTCAGGTGCTTCCTTAACCATCTCCCTCAAACTTTGTAATGTAGGGTCCATAAGTTGAATCTGTCTCAATTCTGCATTTGTGACCCTCTCAAGCTCCTCTTCCACAGGAAGCCTAGTAACGTCCAATAGCTGTAACTCACTGTCATTCTAGGGACTACTATTCACCTCCATCCTTGCAGTCATCGTGTCTAAGTACCTAACAGCAGCTGTGGCTCACTTTCAGACTTACTGCTACAAGATAGCTCCTTCTCTGAAACAACCACCACCCCAGTCCCAACTTCAGGTATGAGATCTGTCTGGTTCACCCAGGCTACCAGACCTATATGCCTTTCTTCAAGCTTAACTGCATGACACTGCATGCACACAAGGCACTGCATCATCAACGTCATTCCCTATCAGGACATCTTCTGGAATATCCGCAAACACACCTACCTGCTTTCTTCATTGTCCACCCTCCCAGTCAAGATGAACACTACGCAAAGGTATTTGGAATGGGGTCCCTCCCAAAGCTCTGACTGGAGTGGACTGTCCAAGCAAGTACTGCTCTTCTCTAACCACTGCAGGCCTCACAATGGTTATATCAGAAGCTGTGTCTCTCTTAGCAGTAACCTGTTTACCATCTACTAAGACAGGATATACATTTTGGTGATAAACTGGCACCCCTGTTCTTTCCAAACAGCTTGATACTGGCAGTTTGTCATCCTCACTTGCTGACTCCCTCCTTTTGTTTCTCACCTTGCCTTGATGGACATTTGACTGCTATGTAGCCTCTCTGGTTACATTTGAAACATCTAATCCCTAACAGTGTACTTGGACAAGTAGTTTCCCCTATTACTGGTGTACCGTATTGGAGTGGTTTAGACTGCCCCCATGGGTTCCCTTAGGTCCATATGCAGCATTGAGTATCCTTTTCTTATGCATTTGGTGTTCTGCTTGTTAAGTAGATATGCCCTTTTATCCCCAAGTCTTCCACAGAATTACACTTTCTGTCTGCTAACCAGATTCTCATGTAATTAGGCAAAGTACTGAGGGCTTGTTCCCCTCACCAAAAGGTCTGCCAGTCCCTCAGAAGTGGTGACCTGACAACCACTCATCCGTCTGTGAAAGTAAGTACTTAAATCAGCAATATAATCACGTGCACTCACATCTGCCTTGCATTTATGTTCATGAAACTTTTTTCTATAAGCTTCATGTGTTAGTTTAAAACAATCAAGAAGACAGTTTTTAACTTTAACTCAAAAAATTTGATTCAGTCACTCCTGTTAGACTGCAAAAACAAAACTTGGTATTTCCATAATGTTATATCTGAACAAATCCACAGCGACTTTGGCAAGTACAAATCACTATTTATTCATAAAAAAATGATAAGCGCTTTTGTTTCATACAAAAAGAAATGTCATCAGATAAAAGTGTCAGCCCCAAAACGTCAGCTTTATATATACACTGAGTTGCATAAAAATATCCATCAGCCACCAATGTATCCAATAGTAGATGCAAGAGGGTCTATCACATATCCCATAGCCAAATTTATTGACATTACATTGACGGATTTAGTGATGAAGGAATGATCTATTTGTAAGGACTCATGGGAATTATTGAACAAACTAAACAGAATTCAGTTCAAGACTGGTTTTGTTTTAATTATTGTGGATATTAAGGATTTATATTCTGTGATTCCCCATAATGTAGGAATTGAGTGGTTTTGTGAGTAGTGGATAAAGGTGTTCCACAAATACAAATTATTGTTTTAGAACAATTGTTGGAGATAGTTCTGCATAATAACTACATCACATCTGAGAAATAATTTTTTACAATGTGAAAGGGTGGCTATGGGTTCACTACGTGGTGGTGTATATGCAAATATTGTAATGTTATGTTGGTAGCATACGTTTTTGTTTAATTCAAGGTTACATCAATACTGTCATCTTTATACACATTTTTTGGATGACATTTTTTTTTTATTTGGGGTGGCCTTAAACAAGTAATCCCTCAATTTTTGGATTATATTAATAGTACAACATCTTTTTTTAAATTTACACATGCAATAGGCGAGGAAAAAATTGCATTCCTGGATGTGTTTTTATCAAAGGATAGAGTGAATAATAGATTTCTTTCTAGGATTTTTAGAAAAGAAACATACTCGAACACTTTACTACATTTCTCTAGTACACTCCCCTTTAAGCAAAAGCTGGCTGTGGTGAAAGGTCAGTTCGTCATGGCAGCAAGAATGGTGTTCAGTATGGAATTTTTGAGGGATGAGTATGACCTTCTGAAAGGTATGTTTCTTAAGTATGCTATCCCCGCTCCCTAATAGATGAAATTATGCTGGAGGTCTTGAATAAAAGAGAAAGAGGACATTTTGCTTCCATTGTAAGAGAAGTACCAGTTTATCCAAATGATGTAAACTCTATGGGCCTGGAAGGAATTTTGTCAACTAATAACATGGATTTGGTCCCTGTGGGCAATTTTAGTAGTAATGAAAAAAGTACTATTCTCATCACCACATTTTGTGTTAATAGTTGACAAATAACTAATATACTGATGAAAGACTGATAAAGCTTAAAATCTGATACAGATTTAAGGGATCTTATTACTGAAACATTATTGTTTACAGGAAAGGGGTGAATCTGTAAAATGTGTTTGAGAATCAGGTGGTTTCATGACCACTGGTTCTATGAAAAAGTGTGTTTTTTGCTCATATTGTTCATCAGTAATAGAGGCTTCAGAGGTAACCATTAATGGGTACAAGGTGAAACTGTGACCGAAATATTCTTGTTTGTCAGAGAGGGTGTTGTATTGTGCCCTGTGCTGCTGTTGTGCATGTTTTTATATAGGTAAAACAGACAGGAAGCTTAAGTCATGTATATATGAACATTTGGGAGACATTAAACTTAAAAAAGCGACAAAGGCCCTGCCAAAACACTGTGCAGAAAATGAAGGACATTGTTTTAAATTTATAGTATTGGAAACTTTACAGCTAAATGAAACGGTTGGACTGTGGTCTTTATTATTAGAAAGACGTGACTTGATCTGGCAGCTACACCTGAATGCTAAATGCTGGCCAGGTTTGAATGGGGAGGTTTCAATTAGTAGTATTTTAAGGGTCTATATTAGTCCATCGAAACGGCTGATGATTGAACACCAGATGTTCGAACTGTGAAGTTCGAACACTGATTATTGCAAAGCCGCGAAACACCAAATTCTTTCCCAGGGAAATAATTCGGTGGGCCGTTTCTGTGGCTTCATGATTATCAGGACTGTGGTGGGAGGTTATGGGTCAGGTTCAGGTAAGTGCGCGATTGTGTGGACGTTAGGGTTGGGGCGCAGGTTAGGTGAGTTAGAGTTAGGACGTGGATGAGGTGGGTGTGCGATAGTGACAGACTTTAGGGTTAGGGATAGGTGAGTTAGGGTTAGGGCGTGGGTCAGGTGAGTGTGCGATAGTGATGGACCTTAGGGTTAGGGTTAAGGTAAGTGGATAGATAGTAGTTTATGTACAGTTTAGTGTAGGGTTAGATGTAGGATTTTAAGTGTTTATGTGTGGATTGCTGTTTTTTTGGTGTGCTTGTGTTGTGTGGGTGTTTCTTGGAACAGCAATTTTTTTTTTCCCTGGGGGAAAAAAAGTTGCTGTTCTAAGACTTCGATGTCTTTGTACTTCGTGGTTAGACGTTCAAACATATGGTGTTCAAACTTCAGCCATTTCGGTGAACTGATATAGACCCGTATTTTAAAACAAAGTATTAGAGAGATGACTTGCTTGACTATTGAAATATGAATGAATACATATGGAACTTTTTAAAGATAAACATGTGCATACATATACATATATATATATATATATATTTATTTATGTAGAGTTGCTGTAAAAAAGGATTTTTGTGGCATTTTTAATCATGAATGGAATGGGGGGTGTCTTAGTATGCTTTTGTAATGACTGGTAGTTTTAAGGTGTGTATATAACGCTGAAGTTTTGGGGCTGACACTTTTATCTGATGAAGTTTCTTTTTGTATGAAACGAAACAGCTTATAATTTTTTTATGAATAAATAGTGATTTGTACTTGCCAAAGTCGCTGTGGATTTGTTCAGATATAACATTGTGGAAATACCAAGTTTTGTTTTTGCAGTCTGTTTCTAACAGGAGTGACTTAATCAAACTACTTTCTTTTCCTGGAGGCAGCTGGACTCTTCCATTTTGTGAATGGGTGTTCTTGGTTTTTGTATTTTGTTTGTTCTACTTTTTTCATAATTTAAACAATCAACATTAGACAATTTTGACATGGCCTGAACAACTTTACCATGGAGTAAGGGAGTCAGGAGCCAAACCCAGAGCTCATGGTCAACATCATACTGTCTACATACCCTCTCAAATATATGAATAAAACTATCAAAGTCATCCCTATCTCTGTATTGAGAAAAAGTTTACTGACTTTTACAGCTTCTGGGGTCTGGTTATTCTCTTCCTCATTACCTCCATGACCCTCTTGAAGGGAAAGAAGCTCCAGTTCATGCCGGCACTGTCTCTTATTTTCCTCAGCTTCTAAATGTTTGACCTCCAGTTTATATTGATGCTGTTTCTCCTCAGCCTCCAGCTCATATTGACACTGCTTCTTCCTTTCCTCAGCCTCTCATCGTTGGGCTTCTAGGTGCAGTCTCTTTTCAATCTCCAGTTCATATCGATATTGTCTCTCCTCGGACTCCAGATGTCACATTCTCTCCTCAGCCTCCAGTCGTTTGGTCTTCAGGTGCAGTCTCTAACTCCAGACTGATTTTCAGGTCCTCTGATGAAAAGGTGGACTGTCTTGTCTTGGCAAGCTGCAGATTCTCAATACCAAACTGGATATCCTCCAAACGGCTGGTCTGAGCTGAAGCTGCAACTAAGGCTGAGATCATTGCTTCCTTAGTCAGGTTGGCATGCACCAGTCCTCTGGCTTCACACTCCTTGGCAAACTGGTTCTTTGTCAGCTTACTATAGTCTTCTGCTGACATATTTGCCTGCTATCCCTGTCTAAACTGCAAATAAATAAAATTGTGGTGGACTGAGATTCTGTATGTATACTTTGTGGCTTTCATGAGTGCACACCTTAATGACAACTATCCACAGGCTACTGAAGTCCAATTAAAAATCCCACACCACTGCCATCAAATAATGTGACATCTGGATAATACCCCACTGGACTGTCAACAGTAATATAATGACCTTTACTATCCTGGGTCAGTAACAAAGGAGCTTCAATCCTCACTACTGACTCCAATAGGAGACCGTCACTTAAACAGGAGTAAAATTTCATAATTTCCTCTAAGAGCACAACAGGAACATGCTCTATAACCTGGGACTGGACTGTATACTTCTGTCCACCCCTAATGTAACTCCTTATTACACACTCCAGAGCAATGTGTCCCAGTTTGACCTCTTAGACACTCACAGTTAAAAAAATTAAATCTCACACATCCAAACATTTCTGGGAAAGCCTGACACAGATTTCCAGCTGTGCCCCTTCCCCAAAATAATACGATAACATGCTGCCACCACTCAGAGAACCTTCATGCCCTTTTAAAAGGGTGTCTAATTATAAAAAATTAGATATTAGAACAAATAATAGCAAATGACCTAAAGCAGCCAGGCTTTCGGAGTAGCCTAGGAAGTTATCAAAGCAGGTATAAGCACTCTCAGATCACTAAAGAAAACACTGATTGACCAGCCACAATGTAAGTTAATAAAAATATTAAATAATGAGCAAAGTGACTAAAAATGTAAAACAGCAATTTCCAATAAATAAACAAAACTAAATCACCAGGAAAATGAAATCAATATTGTAGGATAGAAATCCAACATTTAGAAAAACTCTAATTGATTAGTTATAATTTTCCTATCTGACTAAAGACTACTGTTCCTGATCTAAACTAAATTATTTTTTACAACAGAGCAAAGGCATGCTGACAGTTCATTGTGAGTCTTTTTGGGTATCCATTGCACAGTGCAACTGTGAACAACTGACAACTGCAATTGGCAACTGACTGTTAACTGACAACTGTTGACTTCAACTGTTTCAGTTCTAATTTTCATTTCATATTTTGAAAATCAACCAACAGCTGTTTGCTAAAGTTCATTCCCGGTTTTAGCCTCTGACAGTAACACATAGTAACTGTCAACATTCTGATGACATCAAGTGCAGATCAGTTGATTCTGAGACAGTCTGCAGTTAGAATCTTCTTCACAAATATGCGCAGTTAGAAATGTAAAGGAACACTGTTCAAGTATTTAAAACTTTCTGTACAAACAGATTATAAATCAACATGTAAGAATTTATTTACAATATCACAGCTAGTCATACTGGCATATGTTACACAGGTTAATCTGAAATTATGTATAAAACCTCAGCCAGACATGCTACCACAAATGACAGTCTTAATTTCTTCACAAACACATATATTTATGTGTAAATGTGAGATATGTAATCATTGCACAAGTCATTAAATTTTATATTTCTATATAGCATGGATCTAAGCATAACTATCATGTTCTCCTACAGGTCTAATTATTACAACTACCTAAAGGTAATTGAAAAACTAAATCATGATGTTAAATGTAGCATTAGAAAAAAAGTGTTTTTTTTAATGCTTATAGGGGTGCTTGATTTGAGGACCAGAGGCCAGTTATAATTTACTTTTAATGAAATATAATCAAGTAGAGTGTGTATAGTGATAAAAAATATATGTACCCATCTGAGGTTTTATTTTTGGATTCTGTTTTTGACTGTAGGGCATTATTAAGTGTTTAAGATGATGCAGCAATGAGTTTAATTAGGAGATATTATTGGGATTTTTTTGTTTTTTACTTTTGTATCATTAGGGTTCTTTTTCATCTTTCTTCACTATCTCAGTGCAGTCATTTTCCCCAATTGAAACATCAGAAGCCATCATCCCACAGTGTTGCCCACTTTTGTTAGATTACTTCATTTTTAGTATGTATTTCTCCCACTGCTTTTCTTCTTGAATTGATTTGTATGATCTGCAGGTGGCCTCATATTAAATTTTATCAGGGTGTCTTTCATTCCCTCTGCATTATCATGTGCATTTACACTATTCATAGGATCATAGGACTTTACTAGGCTATCGACCTGGAGGTCATTTCAAATCTAGCCATTTCATCCCAATATAATACCATAGATACGCTAGTCCATAAGAAGGACTGTATTTAGTAATGACAGCCCATGTCCAGGAGGGTTGTGGGCACTATCCCTGGTAAGAATTTATGGTGCCCCATCCATTCATCCAGGTTTCTTTTGAACAGTGTCATAGAGGTACTCTGTTTCACATGAATTGGTAGCCCATTCCAAAGATGTGGCAGTCATTGTAAGACAAATCTGTCCCTCCAGCATGTCCTATTTAAGTCTCTCTAATGGGTAGCTTTAGTCTTGTTTGATTTATGGATATGCAGCAAGTTCATTAGGTTTGGGTATGAGATTGCTCTATAAGGCAGGCATAAGTATCCCCTAAGAAGTCTATATGATACTGAGTATAATGGCAGGGACTTTAGTCAGTCTGTGTAAGGCACATGATGGAGTCTCTTGATCTTCTTTGTTAGAAACCTCTGAAATCTCTCCAATTTCTGCAGGTGCTTTGTACAGTACACGCCAAATAGGGCGTTATACTTAATTATGGACCTGATTAGTGATGAGTATAGAGGGATTATGACCTCCTTTGTTCTAGAGGCGATACCTTTACTAATCAAGTGTGCTATGTAGAAAGCCTTCCTTATTACAGTAGACACATGTTGGTCAAAGTTAAGGTCGCAGTCAACTTATGATACCAGATACCTTACCACTTCATAGGTAGAGTATTGTTGTTGATATGATAGTGTGGAGGGACATTGTTTTGGCCAAAGGGAATGATGATGCATTTCTTTGCATTCAGTGTGAGACCATGACTAAAACACCAGTCACTGGTCTGTGTAAGACCTTCCTGAAGTATACTCACATTATTTGGGGATTCACTAATTGCACCTAGTTTGCAGTCATCCACAAACCTGGTCAGCCACAACCTCTTAGTTTTGTCCTGAACTTCTGAGATGCATATACCAAACAGTAGTGGGCCCAGCACTAACCCTTGTGGCACCCCACTGATGACAGGTCTGCTGTTTCATGTGGAGTCACCCACTTTGATAGTGTATGCTTGGTTTGTGAGCCAGTTGGCAACCCATCTTACAACAAAGGGGTTTGCATTCAGTTTGCTAATTTATCGGTAATGCCTGAGAGTGGGATTGTGTTGAAATCTTTTGCCAAATCAAGGTATGCTGTGTGCACAGATTTGCCCTCATCAATGGCCCTGGTAACATTTTCAAAGAAATCCACCAGATTTAACAGGCAGAATCTGCCCTTGATGAAACCGAATTGGGTTGGATGTAGGGTTTGGAGGTCACCTATGTCTTTATTTATGAGGTCCATAATGATATATTCCATGGCCTTAGAGATGAGGCTGGTCAGACGTATGGGTCTATAATTCCCCAGGTCTATGGCTAGGCCACCTTTGTGGAGGGGAATAACTGTTGCTTTTCTCCATTCCACAGGAACAAAGTCTGTGGTTAGGCTACGATGGAAAAGGGTACGTAAAGGTGATGATAGTTCATGTTTTAGCCTGTTTAGAAAGAAGACAGCCTGAGATGATGTCTGGTCCTACAGAGGCTGTGTTTTTGCCTTGTACAAGGCTTTAATGACCTCCTATTCATATGTGTAGGGTGGGGTTGGGGTGGGGGAATTTGAGGCAAGGTTTGTGATAAATTTGGATGGGATAAGGGAGTGAAATTTTCACCAGACCTATTCGCTAGCAGGTTTGCTATCTCTGCGGGGCCAGTGTCTGTGACACTATTAGTCACAAGTTCAGCACATGCTATGGTCCTACCTTTTAGGCTACGAATGACATCTAAAGACATGCAGGTAGGTACGTGGGTGAATGGGTGTGCCTTCTTTGAAGGTTGGGTGTCGGGATGGCAACTTGGCACTGTAAAAATCAACTGCCAATCATTAGCTGACCGGAGTTCCGCTGTGGGATAAGCCAAAAGACATACATATGTAGCTGTAAAAGACTTATGGTTATCCTTGGCTGTGTTTGCTAAGTTTTTCTCAAAGATGCACTTAGAGGATTTGACATGTTGTCTTATTTACTTGCTGAGACTGAGGACAGTACTTTTACATTGTTGGGGCCTTGCCTTAGTTTTCTTGGACAGCAACTTTTTGCATTTGTTGTAAAGTTTGTTAATACGGGATGTCCACCATGGTGGCTTGCTTTTATTTGGGGCTCTGGCTTTGATACTTTCTGGCACAGCCATGTCTATACATTTATACAAAAGATTGTACAGGGCTTTAGTGTAAGTTCGGTGTAGTTACCACTTCCATCTGGGGGTGGGGCTTGGAATGCATTTATACCTTCCCCTAGAAGGGTATAATTTGCCTTGGTGAAGTTTTTTCATCTAACTTCACCCTTTTTCAGTTCTGGTGTTAGTGCCAGCTCGAAGGTAACTAATTTGTGGTCAGATTTAACTAATGAGGGTCCAACAGTTGTGGCAGTGCTTCTGTTTTTCATGTTAGTAAGGACCGGCTCTAGTATGTTTATTCCTCTTGTTGGGGTATGAACAATTTGTTTGAGAGCATTTGAGTTAATGAAGTCAAGGAACTTTTGTGCTAGTGAGTTAGGGCTAGAGTAGGTTTCCCAGATGATGGTGAGATAATTGAAATTCCCCATAACCAGAGTGTTCGGGAATATTTGGATTGACTCCAGTTTGGTCAAGTAGGCTTCATGTGCGTCATGACCCATGGAGGGTGATCTATAACTGCCTAAGACTTGAGTGGGGGTCTTACCCAGAGTTACCTGAAGTTGGAGTAACTCCATGGAATTGTCCAGTCTAACTAGACAGGAGGTGACTTTATCTGTAATATAGATAGAAACATCACCTCCTTTGGTTCTCACACTTTCCTTTTGTGGTCTGAAGGTGTGGAAGGCATTGCAGCCTTGCAAGGCTGGGGTACAGTATGTAGTCTTGAACCAGGTTTCTGTGACTGCACAGACATCTACATCTTTCTGTAACAGAAGTGCTTCCAGGGTGTGCAGTTTTTGGTTTAGCGCCTAGCGTTTAGCAGCATAACCCTTATTTTGTTATAATTGGCAAATTTCATGTTGTTAAGTTTGTTTTCGAGACCTTGCCTAAAAAAGGCACAATAGGGGAGGCAAGAGCCTTTACCAGCAGCTGAAAGCCTAGTTGTGCCTGGTGCAAACCGTCTTGGGCAAAGCAGCAAGGTTTGTCAACCATGACTTCCCAGGCTGACAGAAACTGGATCCCCTTTCAATGATACCAAAAACTAAGCCAATTATTGAAATCAATAATTTTTGTTTATACTATGGCATCATTCTATGTGAGGGTAGTATGCTGCTCGAGGCTAGGGACATACCTGTTTGGGACACATACTCATAGAGCTCATGTCTCTGTTCATATAGTCCAGTGAGGTATGCCTCAGGTCATTCACTCCAACATGAACTATGACAGTCATATTGCTGATCTTTGTATTACACACAAAGAGCCATACTTTTTATTCCAGTCCCTCAGCAATGTCATGTATACACACATTAAAGGGGACCAGTATCTGTAAAGAAGTAACATGGAACTTTCTATTAGCTCCTATTTTATCAGTGTCTGCATTGTTTACTATTACATTTTGTGTTCTGCACTGAAAATTAGGTTTTGGCCAGGTTACTATGGAGTCTGCATGTCCTCCCCGCAGTTGGGTGGGCGTTCAAAAGATATGCGTAAATGGGCGTGCCTTTGCTGAAGGTTGAACGTGGAGCTGGCATCTCGGCATTCGTGAAAATCTACTGCCAATCATTAGCGGACCGGAGTTCTGCTGTGGCGACCCCTAACCAGGAAAAGCCAAAAGACAACAACAACACTATCTCAGAGTCCATTCCAAGGCTATCCAGCTTCAGCATCAGTCTTCGAGTGGCACCATGCCAGAAAATTTGTCAAAACACAACTAGGCCAGATCCATAGTCATCTTGTTTTACTACTCTGGTCACCTTAAAAAAGTCAATTAGGTTTGCCTGACATCACCTCACAGCTGTGACTATGTGCTGGTTTGATAATGTACTCTTCTATTACTGAAGCTTTCAAGAAGCATTTCCTTCAGAAATAGTTCTACCACCTTGGTTTCCTCAATAACCCTTTTCAAAAACAAACTTAAACTGGGAAAAGCTGAAAGACAACAACAACACTATCTCAGAGTCCATTCCAAGGCTACCCAGCTTCAGCATCAGTCTTTGAGTGGCACCATGCCAGAAAATTTGTCAAAACCCAAGGAGGCCAGATCTATAGTCATCTTGTTTTACTACTCTGGTCACCTTAAAAAGTCAATTAGGTTTGCCTGACATCACCTCACAGCTGTGACTATGTGCTGGCTTTGATAATGTACTCTGCTATTACTGAAACATTTAAGAAGCATTTCCTTCAGAAATAGTTCTACCACCTTGGTTTCTTCAATACCCCTTTTCAAAAACAAACTTAAACAATACCTCAATACACATTGACTATGCCCCTGTACTCACCCTGACTAACTCTTTCCTTTATCTCTAGGTCACTTGACACTTTTTACTGTACTAAGTTTGTACGTCACTGTTAGCCCATGAACTGTGTGTCCATCAACATGTCAGACTTATTGTCTTTGTATGTATCTCTGTCGCATCATTCAAATGAATTCTCTATCTGCATCTGTCATGTATATTGTGACGCCTGTGCCTTGGCCCAGCAATCAAGGAGCCTCAATCCTCACCACTAACACCAGAGAGGGCATCTCATGTATGAGGAAAGGATAACAAATACACATAGTAAAGTGCAATTTCCCTTAAGAGCACACAGAGATCACAGTCAGTCTGGGGCTGGTCACTCCCTTGCTCTCCAGGTCCCCAATAAGACTCCCCACTGTCACAGCAATAGGGTCCAGATCTCAGCCAGCTGGGCAAGATAAAATCTCCAGCACCCTCTCTGTCTGCCCAGTGCTTTGTGTCCCTGCCCAAGTAGCTGATGCACACACACTTTGAGATACGTTTATACAACCACACAGACACTCCTGGGAAAGGCTGGCACAGGTTCTCCAGCCGTGCCCCTTTTACCCAGACTATACAGTAGTAATCCTGCCACCACCCAGCTAATATTTATCAGCTACTCAAAGGCCCTTAAACGGGTGTCCAATTATTACTGTGCAATATTAATATCCAATTGGTAGTATAGCCCATGGTTAAAGCTATGAGAGTGACCTTGGACAGGTTTACCAAAGGCATGCAAGTACTCTTAAGAGCTTAAATTATCTCTACACAAACCAGCCACAGTTAAAAGGTTTCAAAATATTTAATAATAAATAATTAAAACCACAAGACAATACTTTCTACTTAGTGCTAGTCAAAAGAGTTCAGCGATCACACAGAAATACTTAAAATAATTCAGTAGTACAGTTCTGACATTACAGAAAAACACATAATCTAATCTTTCTAGTTCCTAGCTATTCCTAAAAGAAAACACAAATCTAAGATAACTTACATAAGACGACAGGCAGAGTGCTGTGAGTTGGATGATCAAGACAAAAATGCTTAATGCCTTCTCATTCTCTCTGTTTAAATTGAAATTGCAGTTCTGATAACCATTACATCATTCTTTCACTTTCCTGGTGTTCCCAGGCCAACAGAAACTGCATCTACATTCTTTTACACTTAGGCAGAAACCATGGCAATAAAAATACATTTGCATGTTTAAATCTAGCAATCTAACTCTTGGTTAAAACAACAGAAATAATGTGCCAGCCCAGGCGAAATGACTCTGAATCTTTAACTTCAAAGGATAGCAGGAAGTAATTTTAATTTCAAAGGACAGTCAAGAAATGCTTGACTTAGCTTTCTTTACAGCAGATGGCAATATTGCTACATTGTTTTAAGTTCAACATTTCACAGCATATTCTTTCATTTAAGAAAACAAGTTTGTATTTCAACATTCATATTTACAAATGATAGAATTATCTGCACAATTCTATCTGGCTAGGCTGGCAGCCTTCACATATATATTGTAAAGAAATGCAATGAACTATTATGTACTTTCATGTATAAATTTAATGAAATGTAATTAACTGTCATGTTCATTGTTGGAGCTTTTCTCCCCGGGCCTCTGCTGAAAATGGATATATATCCAGTCAGACTAGCCCGGTCACCAAATGTAAACTAAAATAAATAAATTCTCCTTCACTGTCGGTCAGGCATGTAGTTACCATTACTTTTATACTCACAGTTTTGTGAAATGGAATCATATATTCCTTTCTCTAGTTTGGAACAACACTCCACAGTTCCTGAATGTTTTAAAGAGATGCTAAAGTTACTTCAGTAGCATTCCTTATTTCTGTAAAATTCTGGGGGTGAATCCTGGTGTACACAATTGTCTGAGCCTTCTTCAGATATAATCTTTGTGGCCTCTTTTATATGTGAATGGGCTTTGCTAATTCCCCATAATTGTGCTTGGAGCAGACCTAGCTGTTCTGTATTTCTGTGCTTTTATCTGCCATCCATTACTGTTTCCCTCCCATTTGTTAAATTTCAGTACACTGGCCATCTTTTTTCTTCAGCCTTTAGAACAGTCACACAGAGTTTCATTCTTCTTCTTATAAGTGCTCATGTGTCATGCTTTGTCCAGAAACTTCTATTCTGATAATTTTTTTATGTATCTTCTGCTTTGGCTGATATAGTCTTCTGTCATATTTTTCAGCTTAGATTGGCATATTTTTACGTCTTGATCTTTTTACTTTACTTTATTTATACTTCCTGAATGGCATCTTGTTTTCAGCTTTCTGTGTTCTTTCCCTTAAGAATCATAGTGGTTTATTCTTTCTGTTTTATAGAGTTACTTTATATAATGGTAAACTGCCACTGTGACGAGAGTTGTAGGTCTCCCCATTTTTCTCCTCCTCCTTTAATTTAAGTGAGAGTGCATTATTGCACTTCACTAATATTATTTCTGCATTTAGTTCTTTAATGACACAGAAATTAATCTCACAGATGCTATCACCTTCTCTGTGTGTCATTTTAGGCATTCTTTCAATCTTCTCTGCAAAGAGATGTATTCTCTCTTCCCAGCCACAGTGGTGATGGTTGGATTGAGTTGTGTCATTTCTTTTTTGACAGCAGTACACAGAAACATTCATTTAGTACTGTTTTTTTTGTGTGTGTGTGTGTTTACATAAAAACATAAAAGCACCGTGTTCACAGTACTGTTTCTGTCCTTTGAAATGCTGTATTTTTATTTTTGACATTCATTGTATTTTTAGAACCACATAACTTTCGTTATATCTTTATTTGTGTAAAGCACTAGACCCCCCTCTATACTGTAGAGAAGGACAAGGCTCTCTATTTGACCTTACCAGCCAATCAGTAAAACAGTTCACTGTACCTATCCAGGCATGTCCAAAGGGTAGTTTCAGGTGCACTCTCCGGTCCAACTGGTGAATCTGGGCATTTTGAGGCAATGTTACAGCTGCCTCATGTACACAGACAACCCTCTTCTCCTTCCACCAAACACTAATACATGTGAGAGATGTAATTATACAGCCAAACTGTAGGCTAAGCTCTCTCAATGCAAGACTGGACCAGGCAGTCAAGAGGAGAAGGGAATTACTTGCATCACACCACCAGTCTCACATAGACCTATGAAACCAGCACAGGTAAAAAAACACACATAAATACATGAAAACATACTCAGAGGCTCTAAAAAAAAATCTGCAAAAGCAACAGAGACCTCCGTAGCAGACATCCAAGCAACCTCTACCCCCCCAACACAAACCATGAAACACATACTTCACAAAACCAGTGTGCCACACAATCACAGCCCTTAAGGCAAAATAACATACCCAACACACTAGTAATAAGTGACTCTATAGTCAGGCACACTGATGTCCCACTCACTAGGCTGAACAAGGAGAAGGTTACTGTTAGCTGCCTGTCTGGTGCCAGGATCCGCCACATAACACAAGCACTCAGGTCACTCCAGAACAAGTACAAATATGACTCTGTCATTGTCTATGTTGGTGTGAATGACCTGAGCCGTACCTCACTGGACTACATGAAAAGAGACATGGAGGAGCTCTCTGATTGTGTAGCCCAGGCCAGTATGACCCTGACCCTGAGTAGCATCCTGCCCTCACCAAGAATGATACCATGGTATAGAGAAAGAATTATCAATTTCAACAATTGGCTAAGCTTCTGGTGTCATTCAAAGGGGATCCAGTGTCCGTCAGCCTGGGATGACATGCTCCACAAGCCACGCTGCTTCTCTAGAGATGGCTTGCACCTGTCACCCTTAGGTTTTTGAATACTGGCCAAGGCACTTGCCACCCCCATAGTGCCTTTTTTAGGCATGGCTCAAAAGACAAACCCACCATCGTAAATAGCACAAGTAACAAAAAACTGAGGGTAATGCTACTCAATGCCAGAAGTCTAAATCTCAAAATGCATGTACTTGAAGCACTACTCAGTATGGAGGAAACCGATATATGTGCTGTAACAGAAACCTGGTTTAAGGCTCCAGAGAGCATTCCAGCACTACCAGGCTACAACTCATGCCATACATTTCGGCCACAAAACCCGGACCGAAATACAAAAGGTGGGGGAGTATCCATATTCATCAAGGATACCCACACCTCCAGGTTAGTGGCACAGCACGATGCTTCAGAGATCATCCACATGCAACTAACAATGGGCAAAACTGCTATTCAAATTATAGATTTCTACAGATCACCCACCATGTCCCAGAACCCCCACTTCGCATTTCTGGAAACACTGGGAAACATAAAGGTTCTACCAAACACCCTGAAATTGGGTGATTTCAATTACCCAAACATTAACTGGGAGAACTACTCAAGTACAAACTCCCTTGCCCAACATTTCCTAGAATTTATAAACTCAAATGCCCTGGATCAACTGGTCAGCACCCCCACCAGAGGAAACAACATATTGGACCTGGTCATCACCAACATGGGCGACTGGTGTTCCACACGGTCATCCCCTCTCTGGTTAGAACTGACCATAAACTAGTCACTCTGGATATCCACATTCCGCAACCACCCCCAGTCAAAGAAACCACCGTGAAAAACTTTTCAAAAGCAAACTTCACATTACTTAAGACCGAGGTGGGAAGTTTCAAAGCCCCCATGCTAAAGGATAATGCTGTCCAAGCTGCAAAATCCTTTACTAATGCAATCTACGGGCACCTACAAGAATGCATGGATCATGCTATCCCAAACAAAACCCAGACTCACTCCTCCAAGAAAAGGAAACCAGTCTGGTGGACCCCTGCCATAAACAAGTTATACAATAGAAGGAGGAAACTTGTACAGAAAAGAGTAAAATCCCAAGAAGGGAAGACATCCCTGATCAGTATCAGCAAGAAACTACGTTCCCTCATAAAATCATCCAAGGCTAGCTTTGAAAGAAAAATTGCCATGGACTCCAAAGATAATCACAAGGCATTATTTAGCTATGTCAAGAATCTAAGTGGCAATTCTCAGATCTGCTCGGAGTTAGTGCAGAATGCCACAAAATACACTGAACCAACCAATATAGCCAACATCCTGGCAGACAGGTTCAGTGCAAACTTCACCCCCCTTCTCACCCCCAAAAGGGCCCATAACTATACCAGAAGAATGTAGTGCACCTGAAATCACAGACACTCAGGTTAAAACAGCCCTCTCCAAAGCCAAAAACACAGCATCAATGGGACCGAATGGTGTCCCAAGCTGTGTCCTACACGAGCTCAAAGATGAACTAACCCCTCACCTAAACACACTGTTTAAACCCAGCCTCTCCATAGGCTACATGCCCACAGAGTGGCGTACAGCAACGGTTATTCTGCTCCACAAAGGTGGAGCCACAACGGACCCCGGGAACTATTGCCCTATAAGCCTGACTAGCTTGGTCTGCAAAGCTATGGAACGCATCATCATGGATCTCTTTAACAGAGACATTGGGAACCTCCAAACACTGGACCCTACCGGGTTTGGCTTTGTTATGGGCAGATCATGCCTACTAAACCTGGTGGACTTCTTTGAAACAGTTACCAAGGCTATAGATGAGGGAAAGGTGGTCCACACAGCCTATCTAGACCTCACAAAGGCCTTCAACACCATTCCCCACTCAGGTATTATAGACAAGCTCACCAGCCTGAACATAAACTCCTACATCATGAGATGGGTTGCCAACTGGCTCACGTACAGAACCCACATGGTAAGCTTTGCGGGAGCTAGGTCTGACTCTAAACTGGTTACAAGTGGCATTCCCCAGGGCTCAGTCCTAAGACCCCTCCTGTTCAGTATATACTTCTCAGAGGTACAGGCAACTACAGGAGGACTATGGCTGACCAAGTTCGCAGACGACTGCAAACTAGGGGCTATAATTGACTCTCCGGCTGACACAGACATCCTCCAAAAGTGTCTCACTGAGACAGATACCTGGTGTCAAAACCATGGCCTCAAGCTAAATGCCAAAAAGTGCATAGTCATCCCCTTTGGAAAAAACAAAGTACCCACAAACTACCACATAGATGGTAGCCCCCTAAATACAGAAGATGTAATAAGGGATCTAGGGACCCAAGTAGATAGCAACCTCTCCTTTGATAATCACATTGCCAAAGTGGTTAGAAAATCCTTCTGTGTGGCCCACCTAATCACAAAAGGGTTTGCATCCAGATTGAAAGAGGTTATTGGGCCCCTCTACGCATCACTCATTAGACCCATCATAGAGTACAATGCCCCATTTGGGATGTACCGTACAAGACACCTGCAACAACTGGAAAGACCACAGAAGTACCTCACCAAGAGGATCACTGGCCTCAAGCAGATGCCATATGCAGCTCAACTGAAGAAACTCCAGCTATACTCGGTTGCATACTGCCTACTCAGAGGTTTTCTCTACCTAACATACAAGGCCATGTCCAACCCAGAATTGATGGACATGCTCCACCTAAAGAAAACCATATCCCCTCGAGTCACATGCTCCAGGGATCTAAACCTCACCACAACAATAAATAGGACGTGCTAGAGGGATGGACTTCCCATGCTCTGGAACAAGATTCCAATTTACATTAGGCAGAGCTCCTCGCTAACCCTCTTCAAGAGAAACCTTGACGAGTGGATGGAAAACAGAAAGTTTACCCCAGGGATCACTTCAATGGCTCTGCTGGACAGAGGCACAGGGAACTAATCTAAGGGGGTGGTGAAAGCCAGCACATTCCGGCTAGGCTTATAAATGCCTTCGCGCAGATAGCCTAGCACCTACCTATGAACCTAACTGCTGTACAGAAAAATGTGTTTACTCAGTGGTGACAGTTTTAATAGTTACATGTTATTCTCCACTCAACTTTCTTCTCTGCTTGCTAGGTCCCGTCTGAGGTCATTCCCCATATTTTCAGCATCATTCACCTTAAAGTTTAATACAATTGATATTAAGTGACTGGATTATATAGCTAAGTTTACTGTACTTTGCACTATGTGGTGACTGTTTGTTTCTAAATGATTCACAATTTCCTAGATCTGAGATCTTCACTTCCATTTGAGAAAATCTGGTCTAAGATCAGAGGTGGCTGGGGATTTCAAAGCAAAGAGGGCTGCAGGAAACAGTGGAATGGGTGGGACTAGCCAGAATATGAAAGAGTATATTACAGCTGGGTCAACTTTGAGCTTGGTCACAATTTTACATCACACACTCACTACTGTACATGCTAAGTAGTCACCCTCTACAGAACATAAGTGCTATATCTTGCATTCCATTCCATCAAGGATTAAACCTTATTTGATCTCCTGTCTGTCTGCAAGACAAACAGATCCACTAACACTATATCTAAGGATATGAATATTCACCAACGTATAAACTACACACATTGGAGAGAGAGATTTCTAAACCAATGTTTACCCCATTTCTGGAATAAATTGCTTCATATGTTAGAGTGACACCTTTGCATCTTTCAAGCTTAACCTTGATGGCCAGGTGGACATTTGCAAACTTTGCCCTCCTAGAAGTAGGAAGTAAATCATGAGTCACATATATCAGCAAGGTGAAATGGTCTCATGACTAACTTCCCTTCTGATTCATTTGATCCTGTAATCATTTGTCAATAAAGTATTTAATTTTTAACCTCTTCTTGTTAGTACTCTATAAGATGCCAAGTGAAATAATAAGCAAACATGGCATAAATGTCAGACCTGTTTCTCTTTTTCTTTGGAAACATACTTGGTAGACACAAAAAGGCTTACGCATTAGATCAGCGATTTTCAACCTTTTTCATCTCATGGCACACTTAAACTAATTACAAAACTCTTGCGGCATACCAAAAATATATTATATTTTTCGCTGATCTGACAAAAAAATAGGTATAATTTTGATTGATTTAAAAAAATAATAATAATAATAATTAAGTTTATCCATAGAGCGTACCTAAAAAAAAACATTCCAACCTAACCTCCCAAAATGCACCCCAACACACACACTCACATACACCCACACACACACACACACACACACACACACACACACACACACACACACACACTGTTTAAATGTTATTTCTTCCTTAAATGCAAATGTTGAAAGAAAAATGTGAGCTGTCTTCCAACTGGATCCCAAGATCACTGGTGGAAATTTAATAGACTAAGTGGGAAAAAAAGATCTGCACTTGTTGCTTAGGAGTGCACTGAGCTCTATGTGTCAATGAGGTGACCTGCAAAGCCTCACAAGGGAATCATGTTTGTCCAAGTATGCTGCATTGTTCAGTTTTATTATTAATCCAACCCTTGAGAAGCAGTTAAAATGTCTTATAGGTAGCATGTTTAACCTGTGAAAAAAGAGCTCATGGAACCACAGCATCACCGGCTCTGTGGTATTTAGTATCATGGCAACGTAACATTTGCTTTTATGGACATATTTCATGCAGTGCATGCAAAAACAAAATGCAAGAAAACGTATGTCTTAACATTTCAGAAGGCATCACACACTCTTAACATACCCAGAAGACTGCTGTCCATCAGAAAGACAAGACTTTGAAAGTGCACTGACTTGTATGATGAAGCAGCACAACCCCAAATTACAGTCAGAGACAGCCCAAGTCAATCCATGTTTTGCTCAGTCTTTCATTGTAATTTAGTTGGTCCTACCGGTGCTCAAGCTTAGCAAGTCTACAAATGGATGCAAGACAAGTTTGCAGCATTCAGACAATGTCAATGTGAGAAGCAGATCTAATATATTAAAACAACTCTGCTTGACTCTGAGTATGCACCACCACCATAACCACCAAATGTAATGAAAGAGAAAAGCAGATAAAACGCCAAGCAGCAGCTAGGGTTAAGGGTGTGATGCAGAAAAGCCACATAAGTAACCATTCCACAGTAGTAATAATGGCACCTTGCTATGACAGCTGCTTACATAAAGTCTTAAACGAACAAAAATGATTCTGTTTTTCTCCTTAATAAAACATAATTGTAATCAATACATATAAAATAAGTATGTCTGATACAGAGTACAATTCTTGCACAATGATTGCGGAATAACTCATTTTCAGTTCATCATAAGACCCAAAAGTTCAAAAAACTAAATTCTTGAAGTTGCAATCTGCACAAAGACGTCAAAGTTAGAGTCATGGCACTGGAACCTGCAAAAATAATGTTTCTGTTGGTTATAAGATCTGCCAAACTTCACGGTAACTGCTGGTGATGGGTTACAAAGTGAATTCAAAGTCAACAACAAAAGGGAATTAAAATCCAGAAAGTTTTGCTTGCTTATATATGTTTTGCTATCTTATTCACCACACAGGTATTTTCTATGTTTCCTGGTTGATGTATATAACTACAAGGAAGCTACTTTCCATACTTTGAGCACTACTGATGTTTGCAGGAGAATGCCATGTGTTTTTTAAACACTGGCTGATTCTCTCCACCTCCATCTAATGGTGCCACCCAATCCAGAAGTAAGGCTGGCTGGAGAAGGCATGGTCTTTCTATGCTCTGGGTAAAACTGACAAGTGGAGCCCCTGACCACAGCCTAAAAACGGTTGTTATTGACAGTAGGAATATTCTGTGTTTGTTGCCAGACCTCTGGTCAAACAAGTCCTGCCCACCCTCCTACAAAAGTAGTGCAAAATCTGTACATTAAGCAGTGAACAGATGAGTTTGGGTTAAATGAGAGTCAGCCTTCAGAGAGTAATAAGGAAGGGAAGCAATGGAACTGTTTTTATGATTCTGTAAGCAGCCCTTAATTAATTTGTTTTAAAAAATCCTGTGGCACACCTGTTGAAAATCACTGCATTAGATGAAATGTGTGGTTGGTGCAGGTTCATAGGTAAGTACTATGCTATCTGCCCTTGGGGGCTATTTTAAGCTTAGCCAACTTCCCCCAATGACAATAAAAGCATTCACCTCTTGTCTGTGAGGTAAACACCTCAACCACCATGCATATTGAGGGAAACTGCTCTTCTTGTGTATCTTTTATATACTTGCCAGAAGTTGTGAATTAGGAGCTGAAGTTTCCATATTCAAATGCTATTTAGGAATTCAGATACATGAAACTGAATTAAAATTGAATTACAAATATGAGTTTCTGTGAGGAGAAAAAGCTCCCACACTTCACACACAGGGAGTTGTCTCTCTTGCAACCCCTACTTATTATAACTGAGATGTCTGTCTCTTGGGTGGAAGGATAGTTTCTTAATTTTCCAAGTGCAATGATCTGATTCACAGTTCCAGCACTGGTCCCTCTACTTTAGTAATACCTTTTCCTCCAGAGCAAACTATTAGGTCATATCTATGTAAATGGAACAATTTTTCATTCTGAAATGTATGCTTAATGGCATCATTAAATCTAAATGTTTTCTTCTTGCATTAGAGCTTACTACCTTAGCTATTTGAATAATGAATTTATCTGTATGTAAATATATGCCTGCCTTAGAGGGGTATAGTTTATGTATTTTTTATACTTTTGTTCTCCATGTTTCCTTTTTTGATCCCAAATAATGCCCAAAAATAATCTCAGATCAGTATATTCATGTGATTACCAGAAATTAAAATACATCATCCCGGAATTGCAACTATTTTAACATGTAAGTGTATGTATCTTGTTCAGATTTACTTCTTTTACTATGCATTAGCTTGCATTTTGTCTTTAGAGTGACACACGTGCTCATGATAAGAGTATGCATAAGTAAATGGGAAGCCACCTCTAGTAGTAGACATGTAATGAGTGGTGTACCCCCAAAGATCAGTCTTGGGGCCTCTACTGTTTGGGATATACTTTTCTGAGGTGCAAGCCAAAACCAGTGGTCTGTGGCTGACCAAGTTTGCAGATGATTGTAAGGTGGGCGCTGTCTTAATTTCCCCTAGTGATGTGAACATCAAGAGAGCCTTACCCAAACTAATGACTGGTGCCAGAAGCATAGCCTCAAACTGAATGCCAAGAAATGCATCATTATCCCCTTTGGGGAAAATGGCATACCCACTAATTATCATATTAATAACAGCGTACTAAGCATGCAATCAGTAGTGAGGAACTTAGGCACCCAGGTTGATAGCAACCTGATTTTTGACCACCACATTGCCTCCGTTGTATGGAATACTTTCTACATGACGCACCTCCTAAGTAAGGGTATTTCATCCAGGAACAAGGAGGTCATAACATCCCTGTACCAGACTCATTATCAAGTACAAGGCCGCCTTTGGGATGTACTTTGCCAAGCACATGCAGCAGCTGGAGAGACCACAGAGGTTCCTGACCAGGAAAATCCAGGGTCTCAAACAGCTGTCATATACAGATAGGCTAAAAGACCTGTACTGCTACTCAGTCTTGTACAGACTGCTCAGAGCTGACCTGTGTCTGGTATACAAGGTCATCTCAGACCCAGCCTTGATGGAGTTGCTGCACATCCGTAAGCCAAACTCCACTCATGCAACCCACACTCAAGGCCTCAACCTGGTCTGTGACATTAATAGAACTTGTTGGCAGGATAGATTTGTGTCCCAAAGACTCCCCCTTCTGTGGAATAGACTCCTTCTCCATGTCAAGCAGAGAACCTCTCTAGCCCTCTTTAAGAGAAACCTGGACAACTGGATGGGAAACAGAAAATACAGCCCTGGGATCCCACCTTTGTCCCTGCTGGACAGGGAAAACAGGTGCTGACTTTGTGGGAATATGGGCGAAATTCTTGGCTAGGCATATAAGGGCCTCCAGGTCAATAGCCTAGTATCATCCATGAACCTGTGAACCTATAAACATCACAAACTGACATAGTCCACTTAGAAAACTGAGTGCCAATTTAACATTTGTCAGTGAGAGCTGTGCAACCACGAATTATAGTGATTTGAAAATCTAGCTTTTTCTGTAGCTCATTGTTGTTTCAAAGTATCTCTCCTTTATAAAAACTGCACTTTATGTCACATTTACAGGACTGAAACTACAATACTGGTAGACATTAAAGACTCAGACATTGCATTCTTCATAAAATATACATTGCATTTTAAACTAAAAAATGCTTTGGAGGAAGCAGTAATGCCATTTTTACAATACTTCCACATTGTTGCTTTATTATGAATTTAGGATGAAAAAATGTTAAGAGCTTGGTATATGAACTGTATCTGTAATGATACATACAGATGTTAAAAATAAACTGATTTGCTTGTGTTTTAGAGCAGCTTTGATATGAAAAATTAATTTGACACCATTTTATAACTAAAATTAGTGATGCAGACAATGAAATAAGGGGAAACAAAAGCACTATCACAGTTGTATTTAAGAAATTGGAAGCTAACGCAACTACTAACACCTTAATCTCCAACTTGGATTCCAAAACAATGGAATGTTAATGAGTCACTTTAAGTCTTTTGTAAGATCACCCTCTTTAAATTCCAAAGTAATTTAAGTTCTTAACGAATAGTTAAATGCCAGAAGAAACAGGCAATACTGAGACAAGTTAGCAAGAGAATTAGTTTAAATCTATGGAAATAGAGACATTTCAAATGTTGTTAATGACCCTAACATATCTATACTAGATAAAATTAATGGCAGAAACAGCTTCTTGACTTGAATTTGATCTGTGGTAGATTTTGGGGCTAACAAAATAATATAATGTCTAAGAATATATATACATGTTATGGTACGGTGTTTGATACAAGGTTTTCAAAACATTCAAAAAATATATAATAATAATAATAATAATAATAATAATAATAATAATAATAATAATAATAATAATTAAAAAAAAAACATACACAACAGCCTAACCCACAGCCATACTGAATGGCAAGATAGTTTGTCAACAAGCCGTATGTTTGTAGCATGCATTTGTGCCCCATCCCAACTTTTCTGTCAGCCATATATTTGTTTAAAAGCCCTGACCATCCAACCATGTCCTCTTCTGCCACTTTCTGCTTTTAAAGTTCCATAAATCCTCATGCATTTGTTTGTTTGTTTGTTGTTTGCTGTATCAGTGCAACCAGTCTAGACTCATCCACTTTCAGACATGACATAGGCGTTTACTAAAAAATGAGTACAGCTACTGTAATAAGTGATACCTGCCAACCTCTTAGCACAAGAAATCTGGACAAAGCCAAAAATGGCCTCACAAATGGGGGCACATTTTAAATACTGCTCTTAGAAAGTTTTTTGAATAAAAGATGTTATGTCATCTTGCATTATCTGAAGGTTATTATGTCTGAACTCAAATGTATGTCATTATTTAGTTAATTCAATCCTTCCACTGATTTGCTATAAAACCATACATTTTATGATGAACATATCTAAAATATGAGGCAAAAATCTGGATATTCTGTGAAAAAATAAACAGTTGAGAGGTATACACAGTTAAAAAGTGCAATTATTAGCAATGAGATGCTGACATTGTTTAGCAAGAAGGTGAATTAAAATGAGATGTGCCCATTGTCAGACATGAACTAGGAGATTATAAAAACAACAAGAAATGTAAGATTAGTACAATTACTGTAATAGATATGAATGCATGGTAATAGCTCAAACATTAGCAATGAGATGCTACATGCTGTATTACTTTCAAATACACATATGCTAACCATATAATTAATAAAGGCATTGATGTCAAAGTATGAAAAGGATAAGGAATATCAGTATAGCACTTATAGCATCTGTTGCAAGAAGATACAAGTAAATCTAGTAGGCTGTTGTGCCATGTGCACTCCTGTACAAGTGCACACAGTTGCTGTTAAGATAAGACCCAATACATTTTTAGAAGACATGGGAGTATCTGGATGTACATTTGGCTGATAAAGTTATAAGTAAGAGGAGGCTGGATAAAAAGGTGGTAATAAGAGAAGTCAGAGGCTTCCAGACCCATGAGTGTGTGTGTGTGTGTGTGTGTGTGTGTGTGTGTGTGTGTGTGTGTGTGTGTGTGTGTGTGTGCGTGTGTGTGTGTGTGTGTGTGTGTGTGTGTGTGTGTGTGTGTGTGTGTGTGTGTGTGTGTGTGTGTGTGTGTGTGTGTGTGCGCGTGCCTGCCTGCCTGCCATTGGAAGAAAGGAAAGACTCCAGAGCACTCACATAGTACCTTTTTTAGATAGTGCCAACCTGATAAACCTACTGACATAGCTAAACTGACTCTGAATAATCTAAAGGTCTCAGTGCTCAATACCAGGTGTCTAAACAAGAAACTCCACTCTTTGCAGATGCTCATCATCCTGGAGATTTTAGACATACCCAATCCAAGACACTCTCCTCCAAAAAAAAAGGAAGCCAATCTGGTGGTCCCCTGCCATAAACAAACTCTACAATAGAAGGAGGAAACTGATGCAGAATAAGGTGAAGTCCCAAGACTGGAAAAACTCCCTTATCAGCCTCAACAAAAAGTTGAGATCCCTCATCAAATCTTCCAAAGTTAGCTATGAAAACAGAATTGCAGCAGATAGTAAAGACAACTACAAGGCCTATTATTATTACAAGGCCTAGTTATGTAAAGAATCTCCACGGTAATACCCAGATTTGCTCTGAGTTACTGCACAATGGTACCTCCTATACTGAGCCAACAGATATTGCCAATATACTGGCCGACAGATTCAGTGCCAATTTTAACCCCCCAAAGGACCAATTGCAATACCAGTAGATTGCCAGACACCCAGTATTACTGTTGCACAGGTTAAAACAACACTATCCAAAGCCAAGAATACAGCTTCTATGAGACCTGACAATATCCCTGGCTGTGTTCTACATGAACTACAGAGTGAACTGGCACCACACCTGTGTGCCCTATTCAGTCACAGCCTCAGCTAAGGCTTTGTCCCTACTGAATGATGCAATTCAACAGTCATCCCTCTCCACAAAGGAGGAGTGACTACAGATCCTGGGAGCTATCACCCCATTAGCCTGATGAGTCTGATATGCAAAACTATGGAGCACATCATCATGGACCTACTAAACAAGGATATAGGGAATCTTCAAACTCTGGATCCCACACAGTTTGATTTTGTGAAGGGTAGATCATGGCTCCTCAACTTGATTGACTTCTTTTAGTCAGTCACCAGAGCTGTGGATGAAGGCAAGGTAGTTCATACAGCTTACCTTGATCTGGCCAAGGCCTTTGATACCATTCCCCACTCAGGAATCACAGAAAAACACACTAAACTAGGCATCAACCCCTATATCGCTAGGTGGGTTGCAAACTGGCTCATAGAACACCAGTGTGAAAATAGCTGACTCAAAGTCAGATTGTTGACTAGTCAAGAGTGGAGTCCCACAGGGTTCAGTCCTGGGTCCTCTCCTGTTTGGTATCTACTTCTCTGAAGTCCAGGCCAACACAAAGAGACTCTGGCTGACAAAGTTTGCAGATGATTGCAAGTTGGGAGCTATTATTAACTCCCCAAGTGATGTTGACATCCTACATTAAGGCCTCACTGAGACCAACGACTGGTGTCAGAACCATGACCTTAAGCTCAATGCCAAAAAATATGTCATCATCCCATTTGGGGAAAAACCCAGTTCCCATGAATTACTACATCGATGGTAGTTCACTGAACACAGAAAGCATTATAATAGATCTGGGAACAGAGGTTGACAGCAACCTCTCTTTTGACCACCACATTGCCACTGTGGTCAGAAAGTCCTTCTGTGTGGCACAACTAATTACTAAGGGTTTTGCATACTTTTAAGATGTTTAGGGTCCAATTGTTAAAGATAGAGGATCTTGGGTTAATTCTAGAGGTGTTTATAGAGATATGAATTTTAGAGTGATCTGATATAGATCTCAGGTGGACCTTGTAGTGCATTTTGTGAGGGCTTGTGAAATTAAGAAAGTGTCGATTCTTGACCAGGATTTGTGCCTTGACAAGAAGAAGGTAAATCTATTTATTGATTCATCATGTTGCAAACTCATGTAGGAGTCTATTAATTCAAAAGTATTTTGCAGTTCATCTAGAGCTATGGTAGTTTGTTGTGACTGTCTGATTACTTTGTGTTACCTGTCTTTATCAGGGTTCATTAAAGTGTTCCAATCACCTCCTATAATAAGGTAATGATTCTGATATTTAGATAGTATGTTGAATATATTATAGACAAAGGTGTGTTGATTGGAGCAAGGGCCAAAAAATGTTGAGAAAAAAAATAGGTTTAACTAGTTTAGGATAGGTGCAGACAAAAAGGCAACATCTGCCATTGGGGTCACTTTTTGTGAAGAGAATATCCCCTTGAAATGAATTATTGATAATGATAGCTACCTCCCTAGAGGAAGTGTTATGGCAGGCTACAATGATAAGTTTCACCCATTTCCTTTTTCTATCATTATTCCAAAGCTCATCTGTCATATGAGTCTCTTGTAAATATGTTATATTGCAACTATTTTGAAATGTGAGTTGCATAATTAAGTTCCTTTTTTCTTTTCCTGAAGTCCATTTATATTCCATGAATGAATTGTTATCATTACTAAAATTTAGTTTTTTATTCTGGCTGTTGATTAGCTTAACCCTAAGGAATAGTTTGACATTGTGAGAGTTGCGGGAGCTAGGTCTGACTCTAAACCAGTTACAAGTGGCGTTCCCCAGGGCTCAGTCCTAGGACCCCTCCTGTTCGGCATATACTTCTCAGAGGTACAGGCAAGCACAGGAGGACTATGGCTGACCAAGTTCACAGATGACTGCAAACTAGGGGCTATAATTGACTCTTTGTGTGACACAGACATCCTCCAAACGGGTCTCACTGAGATGGATATCTGGTGTCAAAATCATAGCCTCAAGCTAAATGCCAAAAAGTGCATAGCCATCCCCTTTGGAAAAAACAAAGTACCCACAAACTACCACATAGATGCTTTCAGCTACACTAGTTCCCCTCAGCAAAAGTTACATCCTGTGTCTTGGCCAACCTCCAATCAACCCAAGGCTGTCTCGTTGCCATGCACTGTGAAACCCTGCATTGGTGGAACACTAAAGTGCTTTCAGCTACACTAGTTCCCCTCAGCAAAAGTTACATCCTGTGTTTTGGCCAACCTCCAATTAACCCAAGGCTGTCTCGTTGACCAGCACTGTGAGAACCCTGCATCGGTGGAACACTAAAGTGCTTTCAGCTATACTAGTTCCCCTCAGCAAAAGTTACATCCTGTGTCTTGGCCAACCTCCAATCAACCCAAGGCTGTCTCGTTGCTCTGCACTGTGAGACCCTGTGTCAGTGGAACACTAAAGTGCTTTCAGCTACACTAGTTCCCCTCAGCAAAAGTTATATCCTGTGTCTTGGCAAACCTCCAATCAACCCAAGGCTGTCTCGTTGCCCTGCAATGTAAGAGCCTGCATCGGTGGAACACTAAAGTGCTTTCAGCTACACTAGTGTATGTTAGAGTTGTATTTAATCTGTCCTCCAAACTGAAGACTGTTTCTCCTTCCACTGTACGTGTATACACTACTGGTCCCCCCCCCCATTTCTCTCTCTGCCTATAGTACTCCTAGGTCAATTACTTAAAACTACTTTCTCTTGGAAAAAGTTTACCTATGTACCTGCAGCCCATACTTCTTTTGTTTTTCCCTGCAGAAGTGGTGGTCCTTTTCACCACTCTGTACTAGATTAGTAGTATAACATTTGTAGTTATTAGGTAAATACTGCACCACACTGACTTGCAATTAACTTAGCTTGGTTTTCCTGTTTTCTTTTTAGCAGCTGGCTTAGTCCAGTTTTTTTGACTCTTGACCTTGCATTACTTTGTGTCTATCCCTTCCCCCACCTTGAACCTGCACACCTCCCATCCCACTTCTGCTTAATTACAGAGGTATCAAAAAGCCTGATGTAGAAAGGCACCATCATACGCCTAAAGTTTTTGTACATTTAAGTGCATCCAGGTGTTTCCCTCCTTGCTGCAAAGTTAAAGAATAACCTCCTGCTAACCTGAAGATGCCCCTGAAGCTGACTCCTTGTCTGGCTTCATAAAGCTTGTACTCCTAAAGTTTTTGTACTTGTATGTTGCAAAATACCTTTTTACTACCTTTCTGTAGTGCCTGTAACTGCTTGTTAGCCCTCCAGTGTGAAATTTAGTAGCCTACCACAGACCCAAAGCCACTTCCTCCCTCCACCCTTTTGTCCCCTCATCCTATATCTTATCCTTTTGGAATACCTTCTTGCCTACCTCCCTCAGCTGCTATTACTCCCCTGACCACTAGGGGGCAGTATTTACCTACACTATATTATAGTATTAAAACTAACTATCCCTTAGGTCCTACACCCATTCTTTGGCATTTCAGTACAATTCTAACCCCCCTCTCTGCACATGAGAACCTCACTCTCGCTTTACTAAATCATCTACACATATCTGATATGCTTATATACTCTGCTCCCCAGTTTTTACTTTAGTTACTTCTGTATTATGCCAAACACGAAAGACAGCTGATTGTCTTTTGGCTGAACTTACCTTACTGCTCTTGCCCGCTCCGTTCACCCTGCGGGCTCATTCCACTCCCCTACCCTACCGCCAATTCCCACCCACCCCCAGGGCACCTATCCTTATACTGCTAGAAGCTACATCCTCACCCCACATCAACCAATAGCTCGACATATCTCATTACATATTCAACCATCTGTTACTAATTTACTCACACCATCCACTATCTATACTTTTCTCATTAAACAAACCCACCTCATTTGCCCTTCTATAACCTCTTATTTTCTCATTACTTACATTGCCACATTCTCTCATTATGTCAACCCCTGGCTTACTAAAACTCTCTAATTTCCTCCTCTTGCCCATAATTCTTTCCACTCTACTTCTATCTCATAGCCTCACAGGCTATGAATTCCTAAGCTCCTTTCAATTTCAACACTCCTTTAAACAAACTTCCCCTTTCTATCTATCAGCCTCGCAAACCCACAGTAACATTACATCCTCAAAAGCCTACCTTCTCCCACAGTTTCACAGATTAAACCACATTAAGTATTTCTAAACCAGAAAAATAGACCCCATTTTATGTAAACTAGAAAAACTTCCACACAATCCTCAGTATCTACTACTACATGGCGACATTCACCCAAACCCAGGGCCTGGTAATACCTTCCCTGACTCCCATTCTTCCTTCACCTCTATTTCCCATACCCCCTCTTCTTCCTCGAACTCTCTTCTCATTGCCCACCTCAATATTCGTAGTTTAAATAACAAAATTATCCAACTTCATGCCCTACTAGGCTTACATTCCTTTGACATCCTATGTCTCATAGAAACCTGGCTCAAACCAGTTACTAAATTTAATTTTTTTATTTTATTTTATTTTGTTTTTATTAACCGGGAGGGTCCGACTGGACACAGGTCCATTTTCAGCGAAGGCCCTGGGAGAAAAGCTCCATGTTACAATATTAGATTAATACAATTCTAAGCAATTAATGAAATTTAAAGTAGTACAGGGAACATTTACATGGCAAGTGATACATCTAGTAGAATGAACAATTATTACAAAACAGTTTTTTTTGTTTGTTTTCCTTCACATTCACAAAACATTAATAATTTTACATTCACAATACATTTATGCATTAGTATAACTGAGAAGTAAATAAATGCCCATACTGGCAAAACTAAAGTATAGGTAAGATGAGAGTAAGAGGAGTTATGTTAGGTTTTTATACTATTTTCAAATACAGATTATAGCCATTATGAGGTAAGGGTTGTAGTAAAGAACAGTACAGGTGTTAGTATGTTTTCTGCTAATGGACTGATGATATGTTTGGATGTATATGCAAGGATATCAGCAGGACTAAGTAAGGGAAAAGTTATAGTGTAGCAGAATCCATGCAACTGAGCATAGTTATTGTTACCCTGGGGTGTAGCAAGAGCAGAGCCAATTATTAGAATAATGGGATCTCAGGAGGTGTTTGAAGACAATGATATCATCCCTCCAGGTTATAACATCCTTAGAATTGACCATCCTAACAAAAGGGTGGGGGGGGGGTAGCGACATTGTTTAAATCTGAACTACAAGTAACCTCACTAAACACTCAACCTCCCTTACCTAGCAATGCTGAAATCTTAATATCTAAGCTCTAAATTAATGCTAATAAATCTATATACATCATTTGCTCTTACACCTCCCCAGGCAACAACATAAGTACTCTTGAAAATATCCTTAACTGGCTTTCCACATCATTCCCACAAGAAACCATTCTCCTTGGAGACTTTAATATTGACTGGAACAGTTGTATTTCTGACAAACCTACATCTCACATTAATCTCTATGGCTTCTATCAAACTATCACCGACCCTACCAGAACCCATAAACCCAGCAATAAACAAACTACCTTAGACTGGATACTAGTCAACAATAACCCCCAATCTTACAAAATAGGCATACTTCCTGATGATATTAGTGACCACTCTCTTACCTTTATAACTAGACAAAAGATCACCATTCCCACTCAACTAAACTTTAGAACCACCCGGAACAAAAAGAACCTGAACCTAGGTAACTTTCAAACAGAGCTAAAAACCTGCAATTGGTCACCCCTAAAATATCTACCTCTCAATGAAGCAGTCTCTTTTTTTAACAATACATTCCTAAAAATCCTTGAGCACCATGCCACCTCTTGTACTATTAAAATTAGGAACAAACCTGCTCCCTGGCTCTCAAACGAGACAAAGCAAAAAATGAGACTGAGAAATAAAATCTGGAATGTATGGAGAAGTACCAAAGACCCTATTGATCATTTAAACTTTAGACAGCTCAGGAATGCCACTAGAAAATCAATATTCCTCGATAAAAAAAACTATTACCTTAAATTCCATCAAACCCAATATCTAAACCCACAAGAATTCTGGTCAGGATTAAATAAATTACTCCATCCTGGACAAGCCAAAACACCTACCCCTTCTAACTTGACTCATAATTTTCCCAATCAAATTGTTGATATTTTTAACAATTTTTTTTCAGAAACTGTTCAATCTTTAGCAAATACCTTACCACCTGTTACCACCACTGACTCTTCCTTGCCAACGACCGTACCCCAAGTATTACAACTGCAGCCTGTCCCAACATCTCTCATACACTCCCTACTTCTTAAGCTTAAACCATGCACTCCATCAGCTGACCTCCTCCCAGCTGAATACCTTCAAATGGCAGCTGGAGTGCTTGCCTACCCTGTTTCCATCTTAATTAACAGAACCATTACATAAAGTTCTATCCCATCCCTCTGGAAAGTCTCATATATTATCCCACTGCATAAGGATGGGAACTCAAATTAACTCTCAAACTTCCCTCCCTCATACCCCTACTTTCCCCCTTAGCAAAATTTATGGAGAGATGTATTCACCATCAGCTACTTGATCATCTCCTCCAAAACCACCTGCTAGTTGACTGCCAGCATGGTTTTAGGCCTTTCCATAGTACTACAACTGCTCTACTATCCTTTTCTGACTGCATTAATAAAAATCGTAACAACAGCTTACTATCCTCAGCCCTCTTTATTGACCTCTCAAAAGCATTTGAAATGGTTAATCATCAATTACTGTTAAACTCACTCAAATCACTTTCACTAGATACCCAGACAGTTAATTGGTTCAAGTCCTATCGAGGAAGACAACAAGCAGTCCTCTGGGAAAATAAACTATCTACTCTTCTCCCTATAACTCTTGGAGTCCTACAAGGCTCTATTCTGGGACTCCTCCTCTTCACTATTTTCATAAATGATCTGAAAATCTCCCTTCCACAAACCACCTGCATACAATATGCTGATGACTCAACATTAATATGTTCAGCCTCCTTGCCTGCTGGACTTCATTCAAGTACCCAAGCAGTATTTACCTTAGTTGAAAACTGGTTCCATCAAAGCTGTCTCCTCCTTAACCCCAAACAAACTAAATTGGTACTATTCTCTCCCACTCAGAAGTCTCCTGCTATTAGCTTCACAATTACATCTAATAATGGTACTGTAATAACTCCAGACACAACCACCAAACTTTTAGGTGTAACAATTGATCATAATCTAAACTTTGGCACACATATCAATCTAACCATTAAATCAGTTAATAAAAAACTTGGTTTCCTCTACAGACATAAACTCTATCTCACACCTCTAGCTAGGACTGCTATTGCCCAAACTCACTTAATCTCCACCCTTCTCTATGCATTCCCAATCTATACCAACTTATCCAAAAATAATCTTCATAAGTTGGAAACAGCCTATAATAACATAGCTAGATTTGCCACTGGTGCCCCTTTTCGAACCCACCACTGCCAAATTCTTAAATTGCTAGGATGGCTGGAATTGCAAAGCCAGAATCTTTTCCAGCAAGTTGCTACTATGCACAAGATCTTATACCATCCCACAGATACACCCATACTCTCTACCCTCATCTGCCCATATAAAAATCTAACAACCCTTCGATCAGCTAATAAGGTACTAGTAGATACCCTAAAGTCCAACATCAAATCTGGAGATAGCTTGTTCTCAAACTCTATTGGTAACTCTTGGAATACTCTTCCAACTGAACTAACAGCTCTTTCTTCTACCCCATTTTTCAAGAAGCAATTAAGATTCTTCCTTAAAGCCCAATGGCTTTGCCCATGCACAAATCCTGACTGACACTTTCTCCCCTAGCAGGACCATACTTTACTATCTATCTTTAACATGCTATTTCAAGTGCTCTGATATTCTCTATTAATTCCTGCTGTAGTAGCTCACCTCCTAAGGTTTGGTAAACTTTATAAACAATGTTATCCTAACAAAAAAAAAAAAAATGTTTTTATTAATCCTTTCACTCAAAAATTTTAACTTATTTATTCGGGTATGTTGGTATGTTACTGTAACAGTACTATATAAATATTCCTGTATTTGAAATGTTTTACCTGTCTGACATTATCTGTATTGTATATGGTCAAGATTTCTGTCTTGTAAATTGTCTTAATGTGGAGCTTTTCTCCCCGGGCCTCCGCTGAAAATGGACATACATCCAGTCGGACTATCCCAGTCAACAAATGTAAAATAAAATAAAATAAATAAATAAATAAATAAATAGTCCCCTAAATACAGAAAACGTAATAAGGGATCTAGGGACCCAAGTAGATAGTAATCTCTCCTTTGATAATCACATTGCCAAAATGGTTAGAAAATCCTTCTATGTGGCCCACCTAATCACAAAAGGGTTTGCATCCAGATCAAAAGAGGTCATTGTGCCCCTCTACTCATCACTCATCAGACCCATCATAGAGTACAATGCCCCATTTGGGATGTACCTTACAAGACATCTGCAACAGCTGGAAAGGCCACAGAAGTACCTCACCAAGAGGATCACTGGCCTCAAGCAGATGCCCTATGCAGCTCGATTGCAGAAACTCCAGCTGTACTCAGTTGCATACCGCCTACTCAGAGGTGATTTCTGCCTGACATACAAGGCCATGTCCAACCCAGAATTGATGGACATGCTCCACCTAAAAAAAACCTTATCCCCTTGAGCCACATACTCTACGGATATAAACCTCACCACAACAATAAATAGGATGTGCTGGAGGGATAGATTCCTGTCCCAGAGACTTCCCATGCTTTGGAACAAGATTCCAGTCTACATTAGGCAGAGCTCCTCGCTAATACTCTTCAAGAGAAACCTTGACGAGTGGATGGGAAACAGAAAGTTTACCCCGGGAATCACTTCAATGGCTCTGCTGGAGAAAAGCACAGGGAACTAATCTAAGGGGGCAGTGAAAGCCAATACATTCTGGCTAAGCTTATAAATGCCTTGAAGCAGATAGTCTAGAGAAATGAACCATCGAATTTAAAGTAGATTTTAAGTAGAGTAAGCTAGGCATCAACCCCTATATTACTACGTGGGTTGCAAACTGACTCACAGGTAGAACCCACAGTGTGAAAGTAGCTGACTCCAAGTCAGACTGCTGACCAGTTACGGGTGGAGTCCCACAGGGTTCGGTCCTGGGTCTTCTCCTGTTTGGTGTCTACTTCTCTGAAGTCCAAGGCAACACAAAGGGACTGTGGCTGACAAATTTCACAGACGATTGCAAGTTGGAAGCTATTCTTCACTCCCCAAGTGATATTGACATTCTACAGAAAGGCCTCACTGAGACCAGCTACTGGTGTCAGAACCATCGCCTTAAGCTCAATGCTAAAAAATGTGTCATCATCTCCTTTGGGAAAAACCCAGTTCCCATGAATTACCACATTGATGGTAGTCCACAGAACACAGAAGGTGTTATAAGAGATCTAGGAACACAGGTTGACAGCAGTATCTCTTTTGACCACCACATTGCCACTGTGGTCAGAAAGTCCTTCTATGTGGCACATCTCATTACTAAGGGTTTTGCATCCAGGAAGAAAGAGGTCATTACCCCCTCTACTCTTCCCTAATTAGGCTAATCATCGAGTACAATGCCCCATTTGGCATGTTACCTCCCTTAGACACCTGCAACAACTGGAGAGGCCACAAAAGTGCTTCACAAAGAGAATCCTAGGCCTTAAACACTTATCCTATATGGACAGACTCAAAAAACTCCAACTACTCTCTGTCTCATATCACCTACTTAGAGGCGACCTCTGCTTGACTTACAAAGCCATGTCTGACCCAGCTCTGTTAGAAATGCTACATCTAAAGAAATTCCAATCCCTCCACACCGCACACTCCAGAGACCTCAACCTCATTACCACAATCAACAGAACGTGCTGGAGGGACAGGTTCATAACCCAGAGACTGCCCATGCTATGGAATAGATGTCCCATACACATCAAACAGAGCACCTCACTGGCCTTCTTCTAGAGAAATCTTGATGAATGGATGGGAAATAGAAAATTCACCCCGGGGATCATTCCAGTGACTCTGCTCAACAGAGGCACTGGGAACTAAGGTTGGGTGGTACAATGCCAGGGTAATCCTATGGGCTAGGCTTGTAAAGGCTCCAGGGCCATTAGCCTAGTACATACCTATGAACCTATAGATGGGGAGTCTCTGGGACACAAATCTGTCCTGCCAACAAGTCTTGTTGATGTCACAGACCAGGTTGAGGCCGTGGGTGTGGGTTAATTGAGCTGAGCTTGATTTGTGGATATGCAACAGTCCCATCAAGGTGGGGTCCATGATCTCCTTGTATGCCAGACAGAGGTCACCTCTGAGGAGTCTGTATTAAACTGAGTAGAGGAACGGGGCTTTTAGCCTATCTGTGTATGGTAGATGTTTGAGGCCCTGGATTCTCCTGGTGAGGAACCTCTGTGGTCTCTCCAGCTGCTGCATGTGCTTTGTACTCAATAATGGGCCCTATAAGGGAAGAATACAAGGCTGTTATGACCTTCTTGTCCCTGGATGAGATACCCTTACTTATGAGGTGGGCCATGTAGAAGGCTTTCTATACAATGGAAGCAACACAGTGGTCAAAAGTCAGGTTGCTATCAACCTGGGTACCCAAATCCCTCATATCTGATTGAGTGATTAGGACATTGCTACTAATGTGATAATTTGTGGGGACATCACCCTCCCTAAAGGGGATGATGATGCATTTTTTTGGTATTCAGCTTGAAACCATGTTTCTGGCACCAGTCATTTGTCTGAGTGAGACCCTCTTGGAGGATGCCCACAACACTAGGGGAATTGATGACAGCACCCAGCTTGCAGTCATTTACAAACTTGGTCAGCCATAGCCCATTGGTTTTGGCCTGTACCTCAGAAAAGTATATCCCAAATAAAAGAGGCCCCAAGACCAAACCCTGGGGTACGCCGCTTGTTATGGGTCTACTGCTTGAGGTAGCATCCCCTATTTTGACTACGTGGGTTCTATCAGTGAGCCAGTTTGCTACCCATCTGGTAACATATGGATTGATGCCTAGTTGAGAGAATTTATCTATTATGCCCAAGTGGGGAATAGTGTCAAAGGCCTTGACCAGGTCAAGGTTGGTGGTGTGCACTGTCTTCCCCTCGTCCATGGCTTTGGTGACTGTCTCAAAGAAGTCAACCAAATTTAGCAGACATGACCTCCTCTCAACGAAGCCAAACTGTGTGGGATCAAGTGTTTGGAGGTTGCCAATGTCCTTGTTAATGAGATCCATGATAATCTGTTCCATGGCCTTGCAGATCATGCTAGTTAGGCTGATGGGTCTATAATTTCCCAGATCAGTGGATGCTCCACCTTTGTGTAAAGGCTGTCCTCCGCTCAGCTGGGATGAAGACAGTACTGAGGCTTTGGTTGAATAGGGTACCCAATGGTGCTGCAAGTTTCTGCCTGAATTCACCACCCTGGGATGTTATCGTGTCCCATGGAGGCTGTATTTTGTGGCTTTGATAGAGCAGTGATGACCTGTTTCCTAGATATAAGGGGAAGGGGGCAGGTACTGGGGATGTCCTGATTTACTGATGGGGGACAGAGGTATTAAAGTCTTCACTGAATCTGTCAGCCAGCAAGTTTGCTATATCTACGGCATTTGTATATGTGGTGTCCTTGACCACCAGTTCTGAACAGATCTGGGTGCTTGCTTTGAGGTTGCGGACATATGTGAAGAAGGCCTTATGACTGTCTCTAGTAGATGTGGCCAATTTGGACTCGAAGTTTGCTTTGGAGGATTTCACTTGTGCTCTTATTTGCTTGTTCAGGCTAAGGAGACATTGCTTCCAATTGGGCACCTGTTCCTTCTTGGTATTGGACAGCAATTTCTTTCTTTTGTTATAGAGTTTATTTATTGCAGATGTCCGCCAGACAGGTTTACTCTTCCTTGCGGAGGATGATTTAGTCCTGCTGGCTATTCCTGATTCCATGCATCTATATAAGTGCTCATATAGTGCTTTAGTGTAGTTTTGGATATTGGTGCCAGTTCCTATGGGGGGGGGGGGCTGTAATCAGCTTTGGAGAAGATTTTATGTCAAATCCTAGCTAGAGGGGTGTTGAGGGAGATGGCAACTCAAATGTGACCGCTTTGTGGTCAGATCTTACCAGGGAGGATGATGCTATAGGGGTGCTGCAGTGGTTACTCCTCATGTTGGTTAATATCAAGTCCAAGATATTATCACACCTTGTGGGGGTATCGACTGGCTGTTCCAAGGCATTTGCATTGACAAAATCAAAGAATCTCTGGGCATTTGTGTTCTGGCATGAGTAGTTATTCTAGTCTATGTTTGGGAAGTTAAAGTCACCCAGCATAAGGGTAAAGGGTTGAATCTTGATAGATTCGAACAGGTCCAAATAGGCGGGTTGGGCATCTTGAGTCAGATTTGGGGGCTGGTAGCTAGCTATGATTTGAATAGGGGTCTTATCAATGGTTAACTGCATCTGGAGTGTCTTCTGCGCGTCATACTGTTTGACCAGCCTGGAGGTGTGTATGACTTTAATGCATATTGAAACTCCACCTCCTTTGGCTTTACTGCCCATAGTTTGGGGTCTGAATGTAAGATAGGATGAGTAAGCAGGTAAGGCTGGGGTGCTCTCCACAGCTTTGAACCAAGTTTCTGTGACTGCAAAGATGTCAGCATTTTCCAGGGTTAGGAATGCTTGCAATGAGTGCAATTTCATGTTTAGACTCCTAGCATTTAGCAGCATGACCTTTAATTTGTGTTTTGTTGAAATTTTTATGTTGGTAGTTTTAACCTCGTCACTTTTCCTAAAAAAGGCACTATAGGGGAGGCAAGAGCCTTTGCCAGAAGCCTGAAGCCCAGGTGAGACAGATGCAGGCCATCTCTGGCAAAGCATCAGGGTCTGTCGATCATATCTTCCCAGGCCGTCAGGTACTGGATCCCCCTGGAATGACACCAGAAACTAAATCAATTTTTTTAAACTAAATCATTTTCTCTTTGTATTGAGGCATCATTCTGGGTGATGGCAGAATGCTGTTAAGGCTAAAGACGTACCTGCCTGGGACACATAATCAACAAGCTCAATCATGTCACTATTCATATAGTCCAGAGAGGTACGTCTCAAGTCATTACTTGGATGATGTCTTATTTGTGGGGAGGAAAGATACTGGGGAATACCAGGAAGCAGTGGAAGCCTTTAATCAAATATGCAAGGAGATAGGGGTGCCATTGTTAAAAGACAAAGCCAAGAACCCAATGACCAGGCTGTCATTTTTGGGCATTGAGATTGATAATATGGAAGGTCTATGTACACTTCTAGCAGACAAAGCTCAGAAACTATGTCTGGCACTACAAGTCGTAGGACAGAGTTAAATAACACTGAAACAACTATAGCAGGTCATAGTGTTGATGAATTTTGCATGCAGGGGAATTCCAGTGGAGCATTTGCTTATGAGACATTTTATTATTTATTTATTTATTTATTTATTTAACATTTGTTGACCAGGAAAGTCCGACTAGGACAGAGCCTATTTTCAGTGAAGGCCCAGGGAGAAATGCTCCAGGCACATGTCTTTGGATTGTGGGAGGAAACCAGAGTACCCAGAGGAAGCCTACGTGAATGCAGGGAGGACATGCAGACTCCACAGAGAAGGTACCCCAGCCAAGAATCGAGCTAGAGAACCTCTTGCTGTGAGGCAACGTTAACTGCTGCACCACTGTTGCCAAGAGATCAGGATATCAAAGCCACACTACTAGATTAGGCTATCTCAAGAAATGAAGAAAGATTAAGAGGTATGGTTCAAGTTTCTTACAAATTACAATGGAGTAGCAATGTGTCAGAGTGCCATCCAACCTCCATTCAAGATGTTTACAGATGCCACAGTGAAAATTGGGATTAGAAATTATTTTTAAGGGCATTTGTTCAGCTAGGCATAGCTGTCTGAGGTTAAGGAAAGGGTAGTTACTTCAGTTGTGGAGATGAAATTCTTCTCTGTTGTAGTGGCCTTAGAAATATGGGGGGAACAAATGAAGAACAGTGTGCTTTGCTTTCGTTCAGATAACAACAGCATAGTTCATATAGTGAGCAATCAGTTATTGGTAAAGAAGTGTTAGGCAGGCTGATGAGGCATTTTACTTCTAAATGCTTAATAATGAATGTGACAGTCAAGGCACAACACATACTGGGAATTGTTAACTCATTGGCAGACTACCTTTCTTGTTTCCAGTGGCCCCGTTTGAGATTGCTTGCTCTGAATGTAAATCCAGTTCCAGATTCAGTGCCAGATCCATTTTGAACCTTATGGGCAGAGAAGAGTGGTGACTAATATGCAGTGCTCTTAGAGGAAGAACAAGGGTAAGGTATAATAAATGTGTGCAGCAATTTTTGCAGACCAGGCTGTCCTGGGGTTGCGGACCAGCATAACCAGTTTCATCAGATCAAATTAGAGTATATATTCTGTTAATTAAGGAAAAAATATGGGGTTTAGGGTTAGCAAGGAGCACATTGTCAGTCTTGAACTGGTTTTACCAAGGTAGGGTTGAGGAATTTATCAAATTCATTTCAAGTTTGAACTATGTTTAAAGGTTGGGGAAGGCAAACACCTAATATGCGAGATACGAGGTATCCCATAGGGCCATCAATACTACAAAAACTGTGGATGGCCATTCCAAAGACATGCTCTTCATCTTATAAAGTAGCATTATTTATTGTATCTTTTCTGTTGGTCTTCTATGAGGCTTTCAGGTGGTCAGAGATCATTCAACCAAACAAGAAGAAAGGTCAGTGGATTGTGTTACCATTGTTACATGTACATATGTAAGGAGAGGCTACATGGGCTTATGTGGCCAAATCTAAAATGGATTAGGAAGGGAAGGACCAGTGGATATGACTGATCACCCCAAAAGGTTTGGAATGGGATTTCATGACATTGTTATTGGGATAACGAAACCAGAGAAGCATGCAAGCAGGTCTGTTCTTTTGTCATTAGCAAGTGGACCCTCCCACACAGTATCAAGTGAGGGCAGTCTTGTGGGAAACAGTGAAGTGGTGTGACCTGGACACAGGCAGATATACATAGATATACATCACATTCATTTCAGATAGGGTCGGCATTGTATGCACACATAATGGGGGCATCACAGGCTGATATCAAGAGGCTGGGCAGGTGATAGTCCAATACTTATACAAATTATGCTAGATGTGAACAACTTTAACTCTTTTTATGTGTTACAGCTCACACATCATTGGATCAGAAGTGCATCAGGATAGTGGGTCATTCTTTTTTCCATAGGCTTCATTGTTGGTTCCTGGGCAGGTGAAGTTCATCTCTCTGAAGTCAGAATCAAGAATTTTGTGAGACAATATGGTTTGGTATGTCAGGCATGCAAAGGCACCAACTTGGGGTGATTCTGCAGCAAGCAGCCAGGAAATGCAAACTCCATGTAGCTATTGTGTTGCATATGGGCAGAAATGATATTTGCCAACTTCCAGTTAAGGATCTGTTTGGCTTGATTATGCAGGAAGTGAATTATATCCAAGCACTGGCCACAAGCTGTTATTTATTTATTGGGAGTGGTCCAGAGAATAATACTGTGGATAACTTATTAAGGAATTTGAGTGAGATATATATATATATATATATATATATATATATATATATATATATATATATATATATCACCCTGGTATTCAGGTCAGATGATTGGATGGATATGACAAGGATGGGGTTTGTTTGTCAGAAGAAGGTATGCAGGTTTTTTTATACAGAATTACAAGTAAGTTTAGCAAGAATGGGCCTGCATTTAAGGTGACAGGAGATGTGCTTGGCTCATAGGTTCATAGCAGATTACTAGGCTAACAGCTTAAGAGCTCTTAAAAACCTAGCCAATATAACTTGATTTTACCCAATATATGGCCCCTAAGAGCAAGAAGATGACATGGATTTGTGCCTATGCCTTGAATATCTTACAGATTCCCCTATCCATAAGAAACACAGGCACTACCCCAGGTGTGAATTTGCAATTCCCCATCCATTGATCCAAACTGCATTTGAAGAGGGCCAGAGAAGGGCTCTGCTTGATGTGAATAGGAAGCCTGTTTCAAAGAAGAGGTGATCTCTGAGACACATATCTGTCTCTAGCATGTTTTGTTTGAGTTGTTGACTAAGTTTAGATCCCCAGATTGGGTGATCCTTGTGCTTTTTGACTTGTGGATGTGTAGCAACTCCATCAGGGCTAGATTTGTAAGTGCCTTGTAGGTCAGGCATAGGTCGCCACTTAATAGTCAATAGGAGACACAGTAAAGGGATAGGGCTTTTAGTCTATCCACATAAGACATGTTGTTTACACCCTGTATTTTCTTTGTGAGGAACCAATGAGTTTGCTTCATCTGCTGTCAGTGCCTAGTCAAGTACATGCTAAATGGGCATTGTACTTGATTATTGATCTAATGAGGGCTGAGTACAGCAGTAATATAATTTCCTTGTATCTGGATGCCATACCATTACTTATAAGTTGTTCCACATAGAAGGCCTTCCAGACTACTGTGGACACATGGCGGTCAAAGTTCAGACTACTATCTATCTGTGTACCTAGATTTCTCACCTCTGAGTCTATGAGTCTACTCTTAGAGGTGTGCTACTGATGTAATTTGCAGGAGTATTTGACTTCCCAAAATGTATGATAATGCATTTTTTTGCATTTAATTTTCGGCAATGGTTCTGGCATCAATCATTTGTCTGATCTAGACCCTCCTGAAGGATATCTACATCACTGAGGGATTTAGTGATTACCACCATCTTGCAGTCTTCAGCAGACTTTGTCATTCAAAAGCTTTCCACATTAGCTTTGACTTCAGAGAAGTGTATTCTGAATAGGAGTGGTCACAGCACTGAGCCCTGTGGCACACCACTAGTAACTGTCCTCTTGCTGGATATGGATTCACCCACTTTAACCACATGTCCAGTCCATGAGCCAATTGGCTATCCAGGCATAGAGATTTATGCCCAGTTTTGTGAGTTTATTTATAATACCTAAATGGGGAACTGTGTCAAATGCCTTGGCTAGGTCAGGGCAGCTGTTATGTACTGTTTTACCCTCATCCATGCCTTTACTGACTTTCCCAAAGAAATCCACCAGATTTAGTAAGCATGACCTGCCCTTGACTAAGCTGAAGTGGCCCGGGTTCAGTATTTGGAGATTTCCTGTGTCATTATTTATCATGTCCATGATTATTCTGTTCATGGCCTTACATGTAAGACTAGTCAAACTTATGGGTCTGTAATTTCCTGTGGTCAGTAGATGGTCCACTTTGTACAGAGATATGACTGTTGCTGTCCTCCACTGTGCCGGGACAAAGCCAGTCCAGACACAGTGGTTAAGTACAGATTTTAATTGCCCTGATAAATCCTGATTTAAGCTGTTTAAGAGGCAACCTGCAATATCGTCAGGCCCTATTGAAGCCATGTGTTTAGCTTTAGAGAGCACAGTGGCAAACTGTTTTTTGGTGATAATTGGTGGAGGGTATTTCTTGGAGTCCTTCCACTCCCTAACTGACCCTCTAGTATCTGAACTGTTACTTAAATCTGGGGTCAACAGAACTTTTTTTTTCAGCAGACTCCTACACTTCTAGTGACATCATGCTAGGAAAGAAAAAAAAAACAGAAAAACTACTTGCTCAGATACCATGCCCCCTGCAGTTTCTGGTTTCTCATGCTGAGTAAGCAAATGTCACATGCATTGCTTTTACGTTTGTGTTGAATTTTTTGGGCGTATGCAAGCAGCACATTATTTCAGTATCAAGGGTCTTAGCTCTGATCCACTCTAGACTGCAGATCACTAAAATAAGTTCAGAGTGCTCTGATGTTTTGGCAGTTCTTGAATTTATGATATTACTGTGTGCTTTATAGTGTTAAGCACTGGAATATGAGCTAAATTCTAGTAGATCACACGTTAAAGCGATGTCTCTTCCAGTAATGTAGTGAGCACTCAGCAGATGCTGTTGATACATATGTATATCATCCTCTCAGAACCCCCCCACACGCGCATGCACACACACACACACACACACACACACACACACACACACACACACACACACACACACACACACACACACACACACACACACACACACACACACACACACGCACATATTCATTGCCAGTGATACTGGCTCTGCTCATTGTGAGGGTCTTTTGCAGGAAATAAGAAAACTGCCATTACTTCTCATTTTGTCTTACCGGGTTTCTCACATTTTATTTTACTCCATTTTCTTATGTTAGTTCTCAGTCTTCTCCTTATTACTCCTCTATCCAAAGGTATAACCAGTCACTAACAACCAGTCCACCTACTATTTCTCCCTAACGAAAAAAAAAAAAAAATATATATATATATATATATATATATATATATATATATATATATGTATTGATTGGGTACTAGTGTATATCTCAGTCTTTAATGCAATATACTTAAATTGAATTAAATATAATTTCTTGTTTTCTACATACTGTTGTTACCTTCATCTCTATGTTAAATAGAAGGTGCTACAGTATTTGTTAAAAAAAAAGTTTGCTATGATGTGATAATTGTTTTCTATGTTTTATTTTTTTTATAGTTTAAAGTATTTCTTTCTAAAATTGTATAACTACCTATCTACTGTAATCTGATGTTATTTTACTCATTGTGGAGCTTTTCTCCCAGGACCTCCACTGAAAATGAGTTTCTGACCCAGTGGACTTTCCCAGTCAACAAATGTCAATAAATAAATAATAAGTTATTTTTTAAGTTAATTCTTTTAACTGTGCATTAGTAATGTTCCTTGCTCTGCATGCTTCCGTAGCTCTTAATAAGGTTAGATTCATTTGTCTTAATAGCCTGTCCCTTGTGCACAACTTTTACTACAAATTTTCCTATGTCTTAGAAAATAATGCAGCTCACCAAATTCAGTCTTTGGGACTATTATTTAGCTCAATAAAAATATATCTATGGCCTATGTAGGACCTTGTATTGCTGTAAAAAAACAATATTGAATAAAAAATAAATAAATAAATAAATTATTTCTAGGTTGACAAAAATGACTAGTTTTGTCTAATGGCTGCTGTTTTGTCTTATTCCTCTTAAAACAAACAGGAAAACAGATAAGTATATTCAATACATTTTCCACAGCAACATACAGACATATCACATGGAACCTTTAGGCTTCTAGCTATCCAGGCATTTGCAGTGATAAGTAAGCTGAATTTCAGGATCCAGAACTTCTAGTTTTCTACAAAATTTCCTTCCATTTAAAGAATTTTGGGGGGGCACTTCAGATATATTTCCATTGAGAATTATATTTCTGTACTTCCAACACAGATAATCTTTAAAGTAAATATGTGGCATCATTTCCACATAAGTGTGTTTCCAGATTTATCTGTTTAACTCATTTGACACCATGTCATGTAAGAAAGCTTAATAAATAACACAAACACACAGAAAATGTAGTCTAATCGCCATGGGCTCTATACTGCATTTTAACTCTATGGAAAAAATGTGTATGGAATGATATGTAAATTACTGTAGTTAGCTCATTAGCATTAACATTGTATAACCATATATAACAAGCACCCCATGTGACTTTTAACAATCTCTTCATAAATTATAATAATAGCATATGAATAGAGATGTTTACGTTTATACTATAAAAATGTCAGAAAATAAATAGCTAGCTTGCAATTGAGACACACTGACTGAAAACAGGAAAGAGGAGTAAGTACAGTCATACTGTAGGGATCTGCGGATTACTGGGTCAGTTTCCTTGTAGCCTGGAGTCTCAGCTGCTGCAGACATAGCTGTTTGTAATTTTTATGAGAATAGAGCAGTCATTTGGATTTCAAAACAGGACCAATAAATAAAATGATTTTCATATGTTTGCTCAAAACCTACACAATGCAGCCTTTTTCATATTTCAAAACTGCAACATCTGATATCTGTTCAGCATAGTAAGCAATACGTTTTCTATGAAGGAGAGTACAGTGTGAGTAAAGAACAATGTATCATGTAGATAACGTACCCAGTGAATACCTCAAAATTGCAGCTGAATCTATAGCCTTCCCAGTATCAATCCTTATAAATAGATCCATTCTCGAAAACAAGGTTCCTCAACTGTGGAACATCTCCCATGTAATCCCACTTCATAAAGGGGGACCTTCCACAGAACTGACAAACTATCGTCCAATTGTTATTCTTTCACCTCTTTCTAAGTTACTCGAAAGGTATATTCATCTCCAGGTCATGAAATTCTTACTAACAAATAACCTTCTCTCAAACACTCAGCGTGGATTTTGCCCATCCCACAGTACCAGTACTGCTCTCTTATCCTTCACCAATACTGTAAACCATCACAGGAATAACAGCTTTGTATCTGCCATCTTTCTAGACCTATCAAAAGCTTTTGATATGGTCTCCCATTCCAAACTAATAGATCTACTAACCAATCTATCCTTCTCACCATCTGCCACTGCTTGGCATAATAACTATTTATCTGGCCATCAACAGTCTGTTCTATGGCAAGGTGACCTGTCTCCATGCCTTCCTTTATCCATTAGTGTCCCCCAAGGATCTATCTCAGGCCCTGTCATTTTCTCCCTCTTTACTAATAATCTGCACACACCTACTCCACATGGTTCTATCATACAGTATGCAGATGATTCAACACTTATCTGTGCTGCCACTTCTCTATCAGCTCTTCATTCTCAAACACAGGAATCTTCCACTTCTGTTGAAACATGGGTAGCCAATGCCCATCTAATCCTGAACTCAAACAAAACTAAATTATTACTCCTCCAACCTAACAAGACATCTATCTAATGCCCACCATTTAACATAATAGCCAAAGACAATACTGTCATCTCCCCAACAACTCATACAAACTTCTTGGAGTGGAAATGCATAATAACCTTAAATTTGACTTACATGTCTCCCTAACAATAAAAAAGTCTATAAGAAACTTAGAAGTATATATAGGTACAAAAGGTTCCTGATCAAAATGGCCAAAAATTACATTAGCACAAACCCATCTGCTCTCCGCTTTACCACATGCCTCTCCAATTTTAACTAATCTTAGGAAACTGACCTAAGCTAGAAGCATGTTATAATAAAATTGCTAAGTTTGCATCTGACTGCCCATAATAGAACACATCGTTGTACAGCTTTAAGGATACTAGACTGTCTTAAGCTTCCCAAAATGATTCTTTACAACCAACTCTCTCTAACTCACAAAATCGTACCACAACCAACCAGAATCCCTGCACTACAGCATCTCATCCTTCCTTACAGTCCCAGCAGACCACTTCACTCTAACAATAAGAACTTACTCACCATCTCCAAGGCCAACAACACTGCTATGTATCTCGTATATGGAGCTCCCTAACTCCATTCTCTCAGTCTCATCCGCTAACCACTTTAAGCCATCACTTAAAGCTTATCTAAAAAATAAGTGGCTATGTTCCTGTACTACCCCTCGTGAATGCTCTGATACATCATAGTATACCTGAACCATATCCAACTTCTTCCCCTGTTTTCAATCTTTTATTCTTACCGGCCTGTCTTAACCTTCTATCTTGACATTAATCATACTTTACAAATAGTACCAGCTAAGTTCAAAGCCTAGGTTTTGTTGTCATGTTGTTGTATCTTTCGGCTTTTCCCAGTTAGGGGTCGCCACAGCGGAACTCCGGTCCGCTAATGATTGGCAGTAGATTTTTACGTACTGAGTTGCCAGCTCTGATGCACAACCTTCAATGAAGGTACGCCCATTCATGCATGTCTCTACACAGAAGACGCTTTAGCTGAGAATCGAACAGGACAACGTCTTTCTGTGAGGCGACAATGCTACCGCAGCACCACCACCACAGTTAGGTTTTGTTGTCATGATGTAATAAATTTGTATTTTCTCATGTATACTACATTTTGTTTACTATATACTTTATTGATTATTGTAATTCATGCATTCAAATTTACTGTTACTCATGGAGCTTTTCTCCCCAGGCCTCTGCTTAAAAAGGACCTGTGTCTATTCTGACTTTCCCGGTAAACAAATGTTGAATAGATAGATAGATAGATAGATAGATAGATAGATAGATAGATAGATAGATAGATAGATAGATAGATAGATAGATAAATAGTTAAATAGATAAAATAAAATCTGTGTGTTTATATGTGGGGGTGTTGCTTTTACAGTAATATAAAAGCAACTAGTAAGTTTGCATGTATGCTTCGTAATATGAAAGCAACTTGTAAGTTTGTATGCATGCTTCCTTTCCATTCTAATTCTGCTTACTGACAGCAATTTATATGACAGAATATCTTTCCCTTGCATTAAAATGTTTCAGCTTAGAGTACTTGCAAATCAGTATAAAATAAGGTTATATGACAGCAGCTGTCGATCCAAGAATACAATGATTTTAGCTTTACAAATATTTTCCTATATTGCATTACAGATTTATATAACACTGTCTTCATTTTCTTAGACAAAAACAAAATTCAACAAAAAATTCATCACATTATTACTTTTAAGACTCTACAGACAAATTTACATAATTTTGTATCATTACACAATGCACAGCATACTTTTCTTATAGGTTCATAGGTAGGTACTAGGCTATCTGCCCTAGGGCATTTATAAGCCTAGCCAGAATGTGTTGGCTTTCGCCTCCCTTTTAGATTAGATTCCTGAGCCTCTGTCCAGCAGGGCCATAGAATTGATCCCAGGGGTAAATTTACAATTTCCCATCCACTCATCAAGATTTCTTTTGAAGAGGGTCAGTGAGGGGCTTTGCCTAACATGGACTGGGATTCTATTCCAGAGCGAGGGGAAGCCTCTGGGATATGAATATATCCCTCCAGCGTGTTCTATTTATTGTTGTGCTGAGGTTTAAATCCCTGGAGTGTGTAGTTCTAATGGATTTGGTTTTCTTGAGGTGAAGCATGTCCATTAATTCCGGGTTAGACATGGCCTTGTACGTCAGGCAGATATCGCCTGTAAGTAGGCGGTAAGCAACTGAGTATAGCTGGAGTTTCTTTAGTCGAGCTGCATAGGGCATCTGTTTGAGGCCCACTATCCTCTTGGTTAGGTACTTTTGAGGTCTCTCCAGCTGCTGCAGGTGTCGGGTAAGGTACATCCCAAATGGGGCATTGTACTCAATTATGGGCCTGAAGATCGATGAGTAGAGAGGCACAATGACCTCTCTTGATCTAGATGTGAACCCTTTTGTGATTAGGTGGGCTATATAGAAGGTTTTTCTAACCACTTTGGCAATGTGATTATCAAAGGAGAGGTTACTATCTACTTGGGTCCCTAGATCCCTAATTGCATCTTCCGTGTTTAGTGGATTACCTCCTATTTGGTAGTTTGTGGGCACATTGTTTTTCCCAAAGGGGATGACTATGCACTTTTTGGCATTTAACTTGAGGCCATGGTTCTGACACCAGGTATCTGTCTCCATAAGATCCTTCTGGAGGATGCTTGTATCAGCCGGAGAGTCGATTATGGCTCCAAGTTTGCAATCATCTGAGAACTTAGTCAGCCACAGTCCTCCCGTGCTTGCCTGTACCTCAGAGAAGTATATACCGAACAAGTGGGGTCCCAGGACTGAGCCCTGTGGGATGTCACTTGTAACCGGTTTGGAGTCGGACGTGGCACCCGCAACTCTGACCATGTGAGTTCTATCCCTGAGCCAGTTTGCAACCCATCTTGTGACATATGGGTTAATATTTAAGCTGGTAAGCTTATTTATAATGCCAGAGTGGGGTATTGTGTTGAAGGCCTTTGTGATGTCCAGGTAGGCTGTGTGGACTACCTTTCCCTCTTCTATGGCTTTGGTAACTGTTTCAAAGAAGTCAACTAGGTTTAAGAGGCAAGATCTGCCTTTAACAAAGCCGAATTGGGTAGGGTCCAGTGTCTGGAGGTTCCCAATGTCTTTGTTTATGAGATCCATGATGATGCGCTCCATAGCCTTGCAGACAAGGCTAGTCAGGCTTATAGGGTGATAGTTGCTGGGATTCATTGTGGCACTACCTTTGTGGAGCAGGATAACTGTTGCTGTATGCCATTCTTTGGGTACATATCCTATAGTAAGGCTGAGTTGGAACAGTGACTTTATGTGAGGGTTTAGTTCTTTTTGGAGCTCATGTAAGACACAGCCCGGGATACCATCCGGTCCCATTGATGCTGTGTTTTTTACTTTGGAGAGGGCTGCTTTCACCTCTGTGTCTGTGATGTCTGGGGGACTACATTCTTCTGGGATAGACAGTGGGCCTTTTGGGGAGGAAGGGGGGGGGGTAAAATTTGCACTGAACCTGTCTACCAGGATGTTGGCAATGTCAGTGGGTTCAGTGTATTTTATGCCATTCTGCACCAACTCAGAGCAGATCTGAGAGTTGCCACCTAGATTCTTAACGTAGCTAAAGAAGGCCTTGTGATTTTCTTTAGAGTCCTTGGCGATGTTTCTTTCGAAGCTAGCCTTCGATGATTTCATGAGGGAACGTAGTTTCTTGCTAATACTGATCAGGGATGCCTTCCCTTTTTGGGATTTTGCTCTATCATGTAATAGTTTCCTACTTCTGTTGTGTAGCTTATTTATGGCCGGGGTCCACCAGACTGGTCTCCTGTTTTTGGAGGAGTGAGTCTTGGTTTTGCTTGGGATGGCTCGATCCATGCATTCCTATAGGTGCTCATAGAATGCATTTGTAAAGGATTCTGCGGTTTGTGTAGTATTTTCCATTAGCCCGGGGGCTTTGAAACTTTCTGCTTCGGTTTTGAGAAGTGTGAAGTTTGCTTTTCAGAAATTTTTCACAGTGGTTTCCTTGGCTGGGGTGGAGTCGGGATGTGGATGCCCATTGTGATTAGTTTATGGTCTGATCTTTCCAATGAGGGGTTTACCTCTGGTGCTGAGCATTGGGCCCCCATGTTGGTGATGACCAGGTCCAATATGTTGTCCCCTTTTGTGGGAGTGGTGACTAGCTGTTCCATGGCATTTGAATTTATAAACTCCAGGAACCATTGGGCAAAAGAGTTGGGACTTGAGTAGTTTTCCCAGTCAATGTTTGGGTAGTTGAAATCACCCAATATCATGGTGTTTGGTGAGAACTTCATATTCTCCAATGTTCTCAGGAATGCTGAGTGGGGGTCCTGAGACAAGGTGGGTGATCTGTAGCAGGTTACAAACTGAAAATCAGTTTTACCCACTGTTAGTTGCACATGGATGGTCTCTGATGCCTTGTGCAGTGCTACTAACCTGGAGGTGTGGGTATCCTTGATGAAAATGGATACTCCCCCGCCTTTTGTATTTTGGTCCGAGTTCTGGGGCCGAAAAGTATGGTATGAGTTATATCCTGGTAGTGCTGGGGTGCTCTCTGGAGCCTTGAACCAGGTTTCTGTTACTGCACAGATATTGTTTTTCTCCATACTGAGGAGTGCCTCGAGTGTGTGCATCTTGAGGTTTAGACTTCTGGCATTAAGTAGCATTACCCTTAGTTTTTGTTTCTTGTATTGTCTATGGAGGTGGGTTTGTCTTTTGAGCTTGCCTAAAAAAGGCACTATGGGGGTGGCAAGAGCCTTGGCCAGTATTTGAAAGCCTAAGGGTGACAGGTGCAAGCTGTCCCTAGCGAAGCAATGTGGCTTGTCGAGCATGTCATCCCAGGCTGACAGACACTGGATCCCCTTTGAATGACACCAATAGCTTAACCAATTATTAAAATTCATCATTTTGTCTTGATATTGTGGCATCATTCTTGGTGAGGGCAAGATGCTACTCAGGGTCAGGGTCATACCAGCCTGGGCTACATGATCAGAGAGCTCCTCTATGTCTCTTTTCATGTAGTCCAGGGAGGTACGTCTCAGGTCATTCACACCAACATGGGCAATGACAGAGTCATATTTGTACCTGCTGTGGAGTGACCTGAGTGCTTGTGTTATGTGGCGGATCCTGGCACCCAACAGGCAGCTTACAGTGACCTTCTCCTTGTTCAGTCTGGTGAGTGGGACGTCAGTGTGCCTGACAATAGAGTCTCCTATTACTAGTGTATTTGGTGTGTTATTTAGCCTTAAGGGCTGTGACTGTGTGGCATACTGATTTTGTGAAAATCTGTCACATTTATGTATATAAATTAAATTCATGGATACAAATACATCTGACTATTGCACACAGTGTAATCTCTCCTAATTTCTAACAGTGAGTCTCAAGATGCTTGCTGAGTCATCCAAAATGAGTTATACTTCATCAATATTCCTGTATCAAGTGCATCTCAAAATTCCTAAAAACACACATTTTTATCTTTTGCAGGGCAGCACTCCTGCAAAATCCCCTCTCTAATTTACTAGTACAAACTCTACAGTTCCAGAACAGTAGAGAAAAATGAAACCCCACTGCAGTGTACTGCCAGCATACAAAGTATAAGGGCATGTGGTTTCAACAAGCTAAGAGTACAATAAACTGAAGAAAAGACACTGAATTAAACTATCATTATCGGAGAGTAGATATGGCATGTATCGGAGAGTAGATATGGCATGTCGAACCATACCAAAATATATATATATATATATATATATATATATATATATATATATATATATATGTGTGTGTGTGTGTGTGTGTGTGTGTGTATGTGTTCTTCAAATACATCAGTATTAATGCACATTGTCTGCAAAAAATAGTTAAAAATAAAAAGAAATACACATTTCCCTATCAGCAATATGCATTGCTAGTTTATGAAATAATTCATTTTAAATAAGTAAACAGCCATGCTGCCCACGTGATTTTCCTGACCACTTACAGTTTCACTTACTCATATGAGTAAACGGTACTCTTGATCTATGTCACAGAAGGCTGACACATGCAAGGCTGAATGTCTGCAAAATCAAAAGATGACACTGCAGACGTTGCAAAACCCATTTCATCTTAAGATTCTGCTTAAACACCTGCTCCCTACCACAAATCAAAGCTAAAAGCCTTCATAATCCCCACTTTTCAATGCACAGGAAGTGTGCCCTGCCAGAAGTACTTATAGTCTCCAGTTCACAGGACCTTTCAGGGCTCATCACTATTAATATGAGTGCATGTACACATAGCCAGTTTTGTTTTAAAATAAAATAATACATGATTTAAACAAATAAAAAGTACAGACATACTTCTCTCTGCTATCAGGAAGACTACAAGATACATATTTCAAACAAAAGAAAACCTTAACATTTAATATTAATTACTCGCCTGAAAAGAAGCCACCAATCTAGTGGGAATAACCTTGTCAACAATGGATAAATAAAATAAAATAAAATAAAAATGTATATACTTGACTGCCAGACATGAATAAGTTATAAAAATGAACTAAAATGAATCAAGGTTTATGCCTGTGTATTCTGAGGGTCAGGAGTTATAAACCATCTGTGAGATCATTCTGTAATACAAAAACAAACAAATAAAATAAAAATAAATAAATATTGCATCAAGTTAATTTAGAAGCATATGCAGTAAAAAGTTTAGCCAGAACAAATGTACAATGGCTTGGTATGTATCAGAAAGTGGACCAAAACAAGCACAATGTATGAGATGCAACTCCAGCAAATAGTAAACCATTATATAATTCACCCTTACATTCTTGGGGATGGCCAGAAAAAAAATTAGACTGCAGTAGAGTATGCTGGTGCATTTCTTTGAACAATGTTTCTGATTTTGACAGCTGTTTATCCAAAGTGGATGATTACATATACCATAAACTCTCAACTAGGCTTCAATTTGTATGTTACCAGTTGGGTAGCAAACTGGCTCACTGATAGAACCCACCTAGTCAAAATAGGGGAAGCTACCTCAAGCAGTAGACATGTAATGAGTGATGTACTCCAGGTATCAGTCTTGGGACCTCTGTTGTATGGGATATGCATTTCTGAGGGGCAGGTCAAAACCAGTAGGCTATGGCTGACCAAGTTTGCAGATGACTGCAAGCTGGATGTTGTCATCAATTTCCCTAGTGATATGGACATCCTCCAAGAGGGTCTCACCCAAACAAATGACTGGTGGCAGAAACATGGCCTCAAAATGAATGCCAAAAATTGCAATATCATCCCCTTTGGGGAGAGTGACGTCCCCACAAATTATCACATTAATCACAAGGTCCTAAGCACACAATCAGTCATGAGGGACTTGGGCACCCAGGTTGATAGCAAACTGACTTTTGACCACCATATTGCCTCAGTTGTACAGGAAGCTTTCTACATGGCCCACCTCTGTATTCTTCCCTTATAAGACCCATTATTGAGTACAATGCCCCTTTCAGCATGTACCTCACAAAGCACATGGAGCAGCTGGAGAGACCACAGAGGTTCTTCACTTGGAGAATCCAAGGCCTCAAACATCTGCCCTACACAGATGGGCTAAAGGCCCTGCCCCTCTACTCAGTCTCATACAGACTCTTACAAGGTGACCTCTGTCTGGCATACAAAGCAATCTCCGACCCTGCCTTGATGGGACTGCTGCATATCTGCAAGTCAAGCTCCACTCGAATAACCCGCAAGTGCGACCTCAACCTGGTCTGTGACAACAATATGACTTGTTGGTAGGATAGATTTGTGTCCCAGAGACTCATCCTTTTGTGGAATAGACTCCCTCTCCACGTCAAGCAGAGTACTTCATTAACCCATTTTAAGCACAACCTGGATAACTGGTATGGGGAACAGAAAATACACACATAAGATTCCACCTATGAACCTGCTGGACAGGGTCATCGGGTGCTGACTTGTCGGAACATGGGCTAAATTCTTGGGTAAGCTTGTAAGGGCCTCAAGGCCAATAGCCTAGTAACTTCCTATGATCCTATCATCTTGTGATCCTATGGAGTCTCCAACTCTGCCTGCAGCCATTGAAAACAAATGAGACATAGGTACAACAGGTGTACCACAGGGTTCTATATTAGGTCCTTTACTATTTAACATATTCATAAATGACTCCCATCAGTGTATTCCAAATGCTAAACTTGTCCAATATGTAGATGACTCTGTGATCGTCTGCTCTGCCGAATCCCTCCCAAAACCCTTGAAATTAACTCAAGAAACCTTCTATTCTACCGAGTGCTGGATGCTAAATAATCACCTAGAACTCAACACATCTAAATCCAAAATCATGATATTTACCCCTGCAAAATGTACCAAAATAGACAAGAACTCTTTCTACATAACTAGCCAAAACAAGACCTCTATCGAAATTGTCCCCTATACAAAGCTTGTAGGTGTCCTTACTGACGGACAATTAAAATCTGATATTAATCTACAAACTAATATAAGGAAAACCCACCAAAAACTAGGATTGCTTTATCGCCACAACCATTATCTTCTCAACTCCCTCAACTAAGCATGTCCTCTCAACCACCTACCTCTTTCCCTCCTTCTTGTATGATGCCCCCTTACTAATCTTCAATCCTTTCTAAAGACAAAATTATCTTCCTGCTATAACAAAATCTCAAAGTTTGCTACCAGATCCAAATCCTCCACCCACCACTGCAACATCCTTCACAAATTAAATTGGCTAGAGCTGCCTAACTATCTCTCCTACATCCAACTGACTAATGCACATAAACTCATCTTCAAACCCTTTCTCTGCTTCTCCCTTGCTTCCTCTCTCAAAATGCATCAGCCTGATAGACTACCCATGTCTATCAATCAGAACCTGCTTAAAGTGCACAAACATGCACACACTACAGGCAACCTTCTATTAGCCTTCTGTCTAGCACGCCTTTGGAATTCCCTTCTACCACATATTCGTACCACCAATAACCACTCCACCTGTAAGACCTTGGTCCATTCCCACCTCTCATCTCACTGAGAATGCTCTTGCTCTTACCCCATCCAACTTCCCTCTACTTCATCCCTATTCCCTTATCCCCATTCTCTCAACTCAGTTATAATTCTGATCTCCATTATTCTTACTTACATTTTTTTTATATGTTATTCACCCCCTACTATCTACTATTTCTTACATACTCTTACACTGACAAGACTTGTAACCCTGAATTGCCTTGTTTCTTTAAAATTCTTAAATATGGTTTGTGATGCTCATGCCTCTACTGTTTTATACCATGCATAATCTACTTGTGTTGTGGATACTACCTTTGGATGCTCCAACAGAGCATGTTACACTATGATTTTTGTTTTTTATATATATGTTTGTTTTATTTTCATTGCATACTGTAATTTCTTAAACTGTGTAACAACTTGTGTATATATGTTAATTTTCAATTGTATAACTGTATAAGGAGCTTTTCTTCCGGCCTCCATTGAAATTGGGCTCTTTTCGGCCCAATGGATTATCCCGGTCAAAAACTGTAAATAAATAAGAAAATAAATAAACATAGCTGAAACACATGACAATGCCAGGCATTTTGATGTCTGATAATGGATTTTGTTTCATTAATGAGGAATTTACAGTTTATGAAAGTAAATAGAATTTTTATTGTAATTGCTGCTTCATTCCATACACCATCTATTAGCTTGGCAGACATAACTATATAAACTTTGAAAGAAGAAATGAAAAAAAAAAAAGAAAGAAAGATGACATTGTGGAAATCAGACTGCTACAGTTATTGTTTAGTTACATAATTAACCCTTGAATGATGGTTTTATCTCCAACAGAAATGCTTGTGTCAAAACGTCTGAGATCCTCATTTGGCTTGCTTTGTCAAATTTAAAAGCAAAAATACAAAGACAGCAGTAGGCTTAGAAAAATGAAAAGTCATGAAGTTTTGCATCTGGTTGAGAGGTTTATGTGAAAAACTATGATTATGGTCCTAAATGAATTTTAGTGATCATTGGGTCATAGTTTGTATGTGAGGAGACATACTGATCAAGTCAGAAAATACAGCAGAAAGACAGAACCAGAAAAAATGATAGATTTCTTGAGTAACGCAGAGGTTTCAGAATCTTTTCTATCATAAACATTCAATACACTTGTGGAAGATGCATTTGAGCAACCTAAACCTGCTGCTGCTTTGGAGACCAAAAAGTGTGAAGAACTCTTTAACTGTGCCTGTGGTTACAGAATAAAGATGCTCTTCAAATCTGCCTGCTGCCAGCCTACCTAATCATTCTGTTTCTATCAGTAAACCACCTCATGACTAAAATAGCATGTTACAGTGCACTAAATCCTCTTTCCTGATGGGGCAAAAATATAAGCATTTTCTTTGGTTTCACTAAAGACTTGGTAGTACATCAAGTGTTTCTGAGAAAATGATAAATACCTTGAAATGGTAAGCAGATGTCTGAATCTCAGGCATGCTTTGCAGTGAAAACATGAAGATTTCATAAGATATGCTACTGAATCAAATATTTGTGTTAAATGTAAAGGATTATGATCAGGTTGCCTATCATAACTGGCTTACTATATGCTCGAGACATGGATGCATCTTGGCATCCATATCAAGAACACATAATGAAAGGCTATGATCGGAGACCCAATCGTAATTCTTTGTAATGCATGCAGCTCTATTTGCTCCATGTATTGCTAGTTACAGGGGAAAAAATACGCTAAGTGTTTTGTTGGCTTTCAGAATTGTAAACCACTTAGTCAGCACTGTCAGAAAGACAGTGTAACATATTACCTTTAAGTTTACATTTACCTTGGCATGTCTCTCAAATGTCCAGATTTTCACAGAATCTCCAGATTTTTTCCTGATATGTTTGCTCTGTTCCTCATAAAGTCTTTATTTTTTGGATAAATCACTGAGGATTGAAGTCAGTAAATGACCTACATTTGTGTTTCAGACTTAGTATCCCTCAGAAAATGCAGGCAAGAACATATCCTGTTGGTATAGTTACTTTCTAAGTTTATAAGAGGAAGGGACACCTTATCAGCATGGACAACAGGCAGAAACCTGTTTTTTTATTCTGCTGCTGTATTTGATGGTCAATATTTGCAGATTTGACTGCCAAGCACAAGACATGACCTTAACAGATTAATTACAGGGTGCTTGACATTTGTTAAGATCGGGTCTCGCACTACAGTAGTGCTTAACTGATTTATCTTTTGCTGAATATTGGAGCTTAATCACAATGGCCCATGCACTATATTATGGTTATACAAGCAGTTCTTAGCATGGGGGGTTAGTGTTGTCGCTTTTGTGTTGGCACACGAATAAACAAGTCTTCATGGGTTCTGTTTAAGTAGCTTTATTCTATGCAAATATATCACTATAGAGGCTTATTGACTATGACTTGAGACACCTATATACAAACTAACAAATGTGATCATACATGCTCACTCTCTGGCTGCTTCTACAAAATGGCACTAGGTATTGCATGTGTCTGCAATTAATATGTGCACGCACAACCTTGCATGCTTCTTAAAGATATAGTAGACACACGTTACACTCTGATCTTCATCCTCCCTCTTTAAGAAATAGATCGTGCAATTTGTCATGAGATTATTTGGCATGCAGAAATCACAGGTAATCTATAGACATGCATTATACAATACTAACTAGACACACACACACACACACACACACACACACACATATATATATATATATATATATATATATATATATATATATATATATATATATAAAATCAAGTCCATGTTGCTGTGTATTTCACACGAGGCTTAGAATCTCGTCCATATCGTGTGACATAAAACTGGGAATTAGATTTAGCAACTGGGACCGTTTCTGCAAAAAGGTTGACCTGTGGAATGTTCAAATTACTTTCTGGAACAGGTTTAGAAACAATGCCTGATTCAGTCTCTGATTTAGAGTTTGCATCACAGATACAATGTTGGGATTGCAGTGATGATGATTCTGGTACAGGAAGAAAATGACTGCAATTCCTCCTATACTTCACACCCTCAGAGCTTACCAAATAGGATCTCAGCTCAGCACAGATGTCTGTAATCTGTCCTATTTGATCAAAACCTTTTGTTGTCTGAATTCATACCGTCTGTCCTTCCCTCAGTGAATGAAGTAATCTGCTTGATCTGTCGTAACTAGATTTCTGGATATTAAGCTTCTTAAACAACTGAGCATTGATGGTTTTATTGTTCTTAGGTTTAGGCTGCAACAAATGATGAAATAGGTAGCATAGTTCTAGTTTGTCTGGAAAGTAGTCTTTGAGCAGGTGAGCCAAGAATACCATCATGAGGAATGTTTCCAAGATTAAGCAAATTCAAAAATGCATCGGTATTGTCACACTTTGACTATTCAAGTAATTGCTTTGCACTCTGTACTGCTCGTTCAGCTAGACCACTGGACTGAGGATATTCAGGACTCCTAGTGACATGTACAAAGTCCCATTCTTTTGCAAATTTCTGAAACAACTGGCTAGTGAATTGAGTATCATTGTCAGGAAAAGTTTGTGTGGACTACCACGAACTGAGAAATGATGTTTCAACTTAGTAATAACAGCTGCCGAAGTTAAGATTGGTAGCAGATCAATCTCAATACAATTCGAATAAGAGTTTACCAAAACCAAATAGTGTTGATTGTTCCACTCAAAGATATCAGTTCCTACTATAGACCAAGGTAGTTCAGGAATTGGACTTAGCTGAAGCGGCTCTCTTTGCAAATGTGCTCTGACACTATTACATACTGAACAAGAAGAAAGAACGCTAGCGATGTCTTTTGATAATGAAGACCAAAATATGAATTATCTTGCCCTTCTCTTAGTGGATGATAAACCTGGGTGACCACGATGCAAAATATGAATATATTCTTGCTGTAAGGAAGCAGGAACAACAATTTGAGGATCTTTAAAAATAATGCCATCTTCCATCAACAATTCATCTCTGTAAAGAAAATAAGCTTGCTCCTTAGGTGGTGCACTAGATTGCTTTGATGGCCATCCAACATTGATGTTGTGATTAAGCTTTTGTGAAAATGGATCAGTCGTAGTGTGATGTCGCAACTCATCAAGTTTAGTGGTGGAAAAATTATGCACTGATGTTACATCAAAGTCAAAATTCTCTGCATCAAACTGTTCTGTTGTACTTCTAGGTGATCTGGATAAGGCATCAGCCAAATATAGCAATTTACCTTTGGTGTAGACCATTTGAAATTGTACTTCTGCAACTTGAGCATCATTCTTTGTAATCTCGCTGGAGTGGAATGCATAGGCTTCTTTAGAATAGTAACTAGAGTTTGATGATCAGTTTCAATCTGGATATCTTGACCATAAATATAACCGTGAAACTTGGAACATGCAAATAGTATCGCCAAAAGGTCTTTCTCCATTTGAGCATAATGTATCTCATTTTGAGTTAGTGTCCTAGATTCACAGGCTACAGGTCTGCCCTCATGCAGAATAACTGTGCCAAGACCAAATTTTGAAGACTCACAGGAAAGAACAACTGGTTTATTCACATTATAGTATCTTAACATAGGTGAGGTGGCAATTTTCTGCTTAAGGTCATGAAATACCTTCTGATGATGATCCATCCATGACCATACAACATTTTTGCATATTAGCTCTATCAAAGGTGCTGTCAACTCACTGAAGTCTGGTATAAATTTGCCTAAATAGTTGACCATGCCCAGAAAATGCTGTAAACCTTGCACATTATCTGGTGCTGACATCTCCAGAATAGCTGTTTGGTCGGGTCAGGTCTCAAGCCTGTATTTGTAAACAAATGACCTACGTATGTAACTTCTCAAAGACTGAATTTGCACTTTAGAGGATTGAGCTTTAAGTATACTTTACATGCTCTGTCTAGAACTTTCTTGAGGTTTATGTCATGCTCTGCTTCACCATTGCCTCCAACTAATAGATCATCTACTATCATGGCACAAGAATAACCTGAAAAAATTTGTTCCATTGCACACCGAAAGACTTGACTTGCAGAATTAATTCCAAATGGCATCCTTAGGAATCTGTATCTGCCAAATGGAGTACCAAAAGTAGTTAGAAATGAGCATTTGCAGTCAAGTATCACTTGCCAAAATTAACTCTTTGCATCCAAAACAGAAAATACAGTGGCATTCGGTATCAGAGCTGCAAATTCTTCAACTGTGTGCATTTGATGGTATGATCTTTTTAATGCTTTGTTCAAATCTCTAGGATCAATGCAAATTCTGATTTTGTCTGAGCCCTTTTTGTGAGTGGCTACCATGGACGACACCCATTTGGTTCGTTCTGTGACTCGACAAGTCACACCTTGCTGCACCATCTTATCTAACTGAGCTTTAACTTTATTTTGCATTGCTATTGGAACTCTTCTTGCTGGTCTGACTACTAGTGTGACTTCAGGGTCTAACTTCATGGAATACAACAACTGGAAGTTTGCCCAATTTGTCATAAAAAATATCAGCATACTCTGAAAAAATGGCTTTGGAAAATTTGGAACATGGACTACTCACATGATGAACTTCTTTAGTAAAAGTAAGCAGATATCTTTGAGACCCAGTAAAGACTGCACTGGTCATTGGACTACATAGAATAATAAATTGTAACAGTTCTTGGCCAAATAACATGAAAGTATTACTGAACCTTCAGTTTGTAATTTCTTCATCTCCATAAGCAACAAGTCTTGCACTGCTGGTTACATTGAGTTGTTTGTTGATTCTCACTTTTGCAAACGTGTCTCGGATATAACATTACACTTTGACCCAGTGTCTACTTTCAGCTCTGTGGATCTTCCATTACTCTGAACTGTACAAAACACTTCACTCCTTGTAAATAAGTTTACAGCATCAACTCTTTGTCCAAGCAATGATACACCATCTACATAGAAAGCTGACTGTTTTGGCTCTACTTGATCAACTTGCTTTTTTGTGCGACCTTTCTTTACAACTGTGTGAGGCTTACTTGGTTTGCAAAACTTTTGGAAATGGTTCCATTTTTTACACTTGTGACATTGCTGACCAAATGCTAAGCACTTCTCTCTTTTAGACTCTATTTGCCCAACAATTGCGACAGTTAACAATAAAACTAGATTTGGGTTTTGCTGACTCATGTTTGTGTTGCACTGAGCTGGCAGTGGAGCTTGCAGTTTTTCTAGAACTTTCTGGATAGCTTTGTACCTTCTTTGGAAACCCTGTGGCTGCCCTGTGTTTAGGCCTGTTCCTGTGTGCCACATGTTGCATACTATCCATGTTCGATCTGGAGCTCACTGAAACCATGCAATCTGATATTGTTAATCTTCTTCCCATTTATCACTGATGGGTTCGGTTCCGAGCCCCCGGAACCGAGTCAGCCTAATACCAAGCTCATGTACACCAAAAACTCTTGAGCTAAGCTGCTACTCACAATGCCCTTCTCCCAGTTACCTCAGATCTCGTTTGCCGCACAGCCATATAGCAGCATTTCACAGATCTGTCCAGCTAAGTGTCATATTTTTACAAATTTTGCTGTATTTTGAAACTTGTTTCTAATCTAACTAATTTTTCTACCCTATTTCTCTGTCTAGCTCTACCCATTGGATGTTTCTTATACCATTGTTGGTAACGCCCTCTCCTACCCTTGTGGTATCGTTTGTATTGGTATCTTCCTTTTCTGTTTCTTTTTCTATACTTTCTAGCAGTAATTTGTTTGTTTTCTTTTTGGGTGTTGGATAGGTCAGAAAAAAAGGGACTTCGGGGTTCAAACATTGCACTTCCTGCAATGGCAAACTCCCCAACAGCGACTTACATGATGATTGTGTGTATTGTCCGGGGGTTTCTCACCTCTCTGTGAAACCTCCTTGCCAGATTTGCCTGAGTTTTTGTCAGCAGATGCTGAATGAGAGAAAAAAACAAACTTATCTTGAAAGGCATGTTAACCTCACCTTCCTCAGAGGCCCTTTCTGTGTCGGAGGTCTCAACCCCTCCAATGATGGACAAAAAACGTCCACATTCTGATCCCTCTTCACCGGCTGGTGATAAGGTCAAGTCCCACAAAAACAAGGCCCACAAATCTTCTACTGAACACAAGATTGCTTCCTCGGCTCCGAATATTCCTGTTGCTTCTGTTCCAAGCTCAGCTCCAGTTGCTTCTTTGGATATTACGATAACTTCAACGTCTGCGCCACCTTTGGCACTGACATCTATGGCACCAGTCATAACTACAGTAACAGCTACAGCTCCAACCTTATTGTCTTCGATAGTCTCAGCACTGACTTCACATTTCACCGCACCAAAGACAGTTCCAACGTGCCCCATGAAGCTGATAATAACCTCAACTCCAAGTGCCTCCTTGGCACCGAGTCCTTTCTTGACACCATTAATTCCTCTATTGCCTGTTTCCAAGTTAGAGTCTTTGGTGCCGACAATTCAAACACCATGGTCCCAGTACTCCCCCTCATTGGACCCATTTTTAGGCCAGGCTTATAGCCCTTTTCTGGACTGGCCTGACTCCCCTTCAGGAGTGTCTGTAAGGTCCACCAGGAGTTTGTCTGAATTCGATGTGGTGCACCTGCTGGACCAGCAGTTGACAGCCAGAGGCATAACAAACATTCCTAAGACTCATCCCACTTCGGGGTTTGGGTCTACTGCTCCCAGGACTCCCACTTATTCTCCTCACTCAGATCCATTGGTCCCGAGGCCCATAGCTCCGACTTCCTTGGTGGGAACCCTTTCCTCGGCACTGACAGTGACCCTCACTGAGGCTCTGAGGTCTCCCCTTTGGGTTTTAGTTCCATCTGAACCGTCCCTTCCTCAGTCTCATGGTCGGGGGGTGGAACCCTCGGTTCTGAGCACAGTTCCAAGTTTTTTATCAGTTCCGTCCTTGGATCCGGGGGCAATGCCTGCCCTGATCTTGCTTGAGGCTCCATCCCCAAGAGCGGGTCTGATGAAGTGAGGTGTGACCCCGGTTCTGAGATTGTCTTACTCGGTTCTGGGCTCCCCATTCCTCTTTGGGCGGGCCTGCTTTCTGGGTGATGGAGAGGGTGCTTGCTTCTGGAAGCGCTCCTCCTAAGTCAGATCTCCCCCCTGCTCCTTCTGAGCTACAGCTACCATGGGCCACCTCCCCAGGATACAGAGAGCACAAGCCTCAGGAAACTCCAGTTCAGGATAATTTTCCTTCCGAGTCTTCTTCAGACATTTCCACTGAAGAACCCCCTCGGAAGAAGGCGTGTAAGAGGAAACACCTTGACTCTTCGGAGGAGTGTCTCACAGAGGATATGGACTACGATGATGGGGAAGGGTCCCCATGGTCACCCTCTGATGATGTCTCCTTTGGAGACATCCTGGAAATATTGAAACAGAGGGGTGGCTGGAAGCCCTCCAACCCTTCCTCAGAGGAGTCTGTCTTCCTGCAGGCTTTCCGCTCTCGGCCTTCTACTTCTTGAATGACCTCACCTGCCGATGAGTTAGTCCAGCTGATTGTGCAGCATGCATGGAAGAACCCTGATTCTATTGAGGCCATTTCCCAGAGACCAGACAAGATTCTTTCCCCACCAGAGTAGCATCCCCATTGGTCTAGAGGCTTACCAGTAGATGCTATGGTGGTGGTGGCCACTAAAAAGGATCTTGTGGAGGAAAGTCCTACTGTCTACCCACCCAACAGAGAGTCCCAGGCTGTGGATAGACTAGGGAAGTGAATTTTTGCTTCGGCGACCTTTGCAGTCAGGTGTCTGAATTACTTGGCACATTTCATGAGGCTCCAAAGGGATCGGATATCCAAACTTTCTGGCGCTCATGCAGGTCATGTTTCTGACAGGGCACGAGACAAGGTTGCCTCTCATCTTGCCACCCTTGAGTCTATCTCCAACTCATCCATGAGGTTGCTCTCCCACGCAACCGAAGGGGCAGCTAGAGCTGCGGTTGCAAGCATAGTCATGAGACGTCATGCCTGGATGCGCATCTGTGACCTCACGGACTCCTTTAAGTCCTCCTTCTTGAATGCCCCTATTGAACCATCATCCTTGTTTGGTTCTAAAGTAAAGGACACACTAGCCAGGTGCAAGCAGGATGGAAAGACCTTGTCTGCCATTGGCCTATGTTTTTCCAAGCCTCAACATTATTTTTCCAGGAACCAGAGGAGTGGGAAAATATGGCACAAAAAATCTCAAGGTCCTTTCCACAAAGCATGTGGTAAGGATTCCCCTAGAAGCAGAGGGGGTTCCAATGGTGGAAGACACCCCTTTAGGGGTAGAGGGGGTCCCTGAAATCAAGACTCCAGGGATTCTTTCTCCGGGTGGTCTTATCAATGCTCCTGAAGCGTTGCCTGATTGCTTTCCTCTGGAAGCAGTCAGGGCTCGTTTTTCACTGCAACAAACTGCCTGGCACTCTTTTACAAATGATCAGTGGGTGCAGAGAATAATCTCCAGAGGCTATTACATCCCTTTAATATCACACCCATAACCTACAAAGAACCTTCCTGATGTTCCACCCAGTCAAAGGGAAGAAGCGGCTTCAGAGATAAGAAAGCTGTGTCAAAAAAGAGTCATGCAACCAGTCGTCCCAGACCAATGCGGATCCATTTTTTACTCAAGAATTTTTTTGATGCTAAAAAAGACCGGGGACTGGAGACCCATTTTGGATCTCAGCCATCTAAACAAGTCAGTAGTTCAAACCAAATTCTGCATGGTCACTATACAATCCATTCTTCCTTTTTTACAGGAGGATGTTTGGATGTGCTTAATAGACCTCCGGGATGCGTATTACCACATTAAAATACACAAACGCTCCAGAAGTCTCCTTCGTTTCTGGCTAGGAGCCAATTATTACCAGTTCAGAGCCCTGCCATTCGGTCTCTTGATGGCCCCCAGAGTGTTCACTAAATGCCTAGCGGTGGTGACTACTCATCTGAGACTTCAGGGATTCCAGGTGTTTCCATATTTAGACGATTGGCTCCTTTCCACCCCCATCCTGCGTCTCCTGACCATAGCCCTCCACTACACTCTCTCACTGGTGGAGTCTCTAGGCATCACAGTCCATTGGGAAAAATCCAATCTACAACCTACCCAACAACTGGAATTTATAGGGGCAGTTTTCAACACTCGAACAAGCCTGGTATCTCTTCCAGCTCACAGGCGTCAGAGGTTAGGATTACAAGTACAAGTGATACTCTGTCAAAGAAAGGTGTCAGCAAGAGAAGTTCTCCAGGCTCTGGGGTCTATGGCTGCAGCCATTCCGATTGTTCCTCTGGCGAGATTGCATATGAGACTGTTGCAGTTGCTCCTTTTGTCCCAATGGTTGGCAAATCTTCAACCCCTAAACTCACAGATCCTCATCACTAATTCCTGCAAGCAAGATCTTCTTTGGTGGATGAGGCCAGATGAAAATCTTTGGTGTCACCCCATCCAGATCACTCAACCCAACACCACAGTGACCATGGATGCTTCCTTGATAGGGTGTGGGGCCATTTTCAGTGAAAGACAGTCCAAGGCATGTGGTCCAGCTTAGAGACCAACTTGCATATCAATGTTCTGTTGTTGAGAGTGGTGCTATTGGCGTTGCAGGCACTACATCCACTCCTTCCATTGGGAACAATTGCAATTTAATCAGAGAATTTGTCAGTGGTCTGGCACATAAACAAGGAGGGACCAAATCCTACCCCCTGTGTCGAGAGGCCATGAGAATTTGGCACTGGGTGATAGCTTCAAACCGCTTTCTTATAGCAATGCATATCCCGGGGAGCTCCAACCTGATTATGGACAGGCTGAGCAGATGCATCCTCCTTCCACACGAGTGGTCTCTCAATCCGATCGTGACAGCAGAAAGTTTCAGCCATTGGGGACAGCATTACTGCAATCTCTTTGCTTCCCCTTCAAACAACAAATGCAGCAGGTTCTTTGCCCTTTTTCCCCCAGAAGGGGAGACACTGAGAGATGCTTTGACTCATGATTGGCCCACAGGTCTCCTCTATGCTTATCCTCCAATTCCCTTGATACCCCTATTTTTGAAGAAAGCAATTCATTTGAGATGCAAGGTGATCCTCATTGCCCCATTCTGGCCTTGACAAGTGTAATTCTCCTTCCTTCAGCCTCACCTATTACAACCTCCATGGATCCCGGGCACTCATCAGGGCCTAATCTCTCACCCCCAAGGGTTGACTCCCCCAAATATGTCCACTCTCAAGCTGACAACTTGGTTTCTCCACTTCCATTAGTCACCAGGCAGGAAATCCTCTCCTCACCTGTTCGAGATATTATTCTGGCCTCTCATAAGCCATCCACCAGAAAACTCTACAGAGATAATTGGAAAAGGTTCGCTCTCTGGTCTAAAAAACAGATGTTAGACCCCTTCTCAGCTCCTGTATCTGTTACACTCCAATACCTTTCTGAGTTTTTTGAGAATGGAGCATCAGCTTCTACTATTTGAGTCCACTTGGCAGCTATCTCCAATTTTCATAATGGTCTAGAAGGTGTTCCACTTATCTCCACCTGCATTTGCAAGACCTTTCTCAAATGAGTTTTCCATAGCAGACCCCCAATCAGATGGCCTGTAGAGACATGGAATCTCTCTCTGGTATTACAGTCTCTCTCTTTATCCCCTTTTGAGCCTGCTGCAAAATGTGACCTTAAATTTCTATCTCTATTTTTGGTGGCGGTCACATCAGCTAGACGGATATCGGAATTACAAGCCTTATGCATCAAGAGTCCATATTTAATCTTTCATAAAGGCAGAGTATCTCTTCATACTAATCCATCTTTTCTCCCCAAAGTGATTTCTGATTTCTCTGTCAACCAGTCCATTTAGCTCCCAGTGTTTTTCCCAAATTATTCCAATAAAGGAGAATACTGTCTACACTCATTGGATGTACATAAACAATTACGTTTTTACTTGGATAGGACTAAATCTTTCCGCAAGTCAGATCAACTTTTCATTTCCTTCTCTGGACCAAAAATGGGATGTGCCATATCAAAAGTCACTTTATCAAAATTACTCAGAGATTGTATTACTTTTTCCTACTCACAAGTGAATGAACCTAGGGGCAAGAATTTGTGTGCGCGTGTGTGCATATGTGTGTGTGTTGCCGCGTGTGTGTGTGCGCGCGTGATATTGTTTGCAGATTAGGGTTAGATTAAAGGCTAGGTATGGGGATAGCTTGAGTGGGGGGGTGTGTGTGTGTGTGTGTGTGTGTGTGTGTGTGTGTGTGTGTGTGTGTGTGTGTGTGTGTGTGTGTGTGTGTGTGTGTGTGTCCTTTTGTCTTGTGTAATGGTACTGTTAGGGAAAGGGTTTTTCGTAATGTACCATCTAGGATTGGAGTTGAGGCAGTGATAGGGTTAGCAGACTAGTAAGGTGGATAAGCAGGCAAAGTGAATCTCTTCTGTCCGTCTTACTCATGCTTAATCCTAGGCCTACTGCTGCCTCTAACCCCATCACTACATTATGAAAAAAAAAAACTTGCCCAAACAGTATCACTATTCAGACAGCTTGATTGTAAGTGCTGTCAGGTTTTATGGTATTTATTTATATCTTTAGTTATGCGGTGGTGGTGCTGCGGTAGCGTTGTCGCCTCACAGTAAGACGTTGTCCTGTTCAATTCTCAGCTAGAGCGTCTTCTGTGTGGAGACATGCGTGAATGGGCGTACCTTCGTTGAAGCCTGTGCGCCAGGGCCGGCAACTCGGCACATAAAAATCTACTGCCAATCATTAGCAGACCAGAGTTCCGCTGTGGCGACCCCTAACCGGGATAAGCCGAAAGACACAACAACAACAACAACTCACAAGCGAATGAACCTAAACCTGTTAATATCAAAGCTCATTTAACGAGAGCCATAGCAACTTATAGGTTCATAGGTTTATACTAGGCTATCTGCCCAAGGCATTTATAAGCCTAGCCCAAAGTTTTGTGGCTTACGCCACCCCTTATATGAAAAAATACTGTGCCCATTAGTTTGTTTTGCCTCTGTCCAGCAGTGACACAGAGATGATTCCCGGGGTAAACCTACGATCTCCCATCCACAGGTCAAGATTTCTCTTGAACAGAGCCAGCGAGGTGCTCTGCCTCACATGGACCGGGATTTTATTCCACAGCATAGGGAGTCTCTGAGTGATAAATCTATCCCTCCAGCACGTCCTATTTATATCCGTGCTAAGGTTTAAGTCGCTTGCTCTAGTGGTTTTGGTGAATTTGGATTTTTTGAGGTGGAGCATGTCCATTAATTCCGGGTTGGACATGGCCTTGTATGTCAGGCACATGTCACCTCTGAGCAGACGGTATGTGACTGAATAGAGCTGGAGTTTCTTCAGTCTGGCAGCATATGACAGATTTTGGAGTCCCTTTATCCTTTTGGTGAGGAACTTTTGGGGTCTCTCCAATTTTAAGAGCGTTCGAAAACGCGTATATTGTGTCTTGATTTTAAGAGCGTTAATACAGTTTTTTCGTGATACAAGCTTTCAGTGTAATTTACAGTTTTCCTGGATTAAACTCTTGAAATTTTGTGGTTCAACGGTCCCTGGCATTTCTTGGATTGTATTATAGTTAATTTGAAGTGCTACTCAGTTTTACTGGTCTCTCCAATTGCTGCAGATGTTGGGTGAGATACATCCTGAATGGGGCATTGTACTCGATCATTGATCTGATAAGTGAAGAGTACAGGGGAACAATGACCTCACTAGATCTAGATGTGAATCCCTTAACATCTGTTGCTTTTCACTCCAGAGCTTCTACGGACGACATTTGTGCGGCAGCCATTTGGGCTATACCTCATACTTTCATCAAACATTACAAATTGGACATGGTCTCCAAGGGAAGAGCGGGCTTTGGCTCAATGGTTCTCAGGAATGTTCTTCCATAAAGGCAACCAGGTTTTCAAGTAGCTTGGGATTCTGTCCCATCAGTGATGAATGGTAAGAAGATTAACAACATCAGATAAAGAAGTTATGTCTTACCATAACATTCCATCTGTGTTGTTGATCTTCCATTCATCACATCCCACCCTCCATCCCCACCAAAGGCTCCTGGTGGATCTTATGGGTCCTTCTGGTGTTTCAGGGTTTCTGAGCAGAAATGGCCACTGCATTTACTTCTATATGTTGCATGCAAACTTGATCTGAGGTAACGGGGAGAAGGGTATTGTGGGTAGCAGCTTAGCTCAGGAGTTCTTGATGTACGTGAGCTTGGTATTAGGCTGAGACCATCAGAAATGAATGGAAGAAGATCAACAACACAGATGGAAAGTTATGGTAAGATATAACTTCTTTTTTGTCACTTGCAAGCAAATCTGTATGTCTTTCTGTCACCTCATGGATGTGACAAATCTCTGTTGCTTTGCTTAATGTCAAATCACTGTCACGAAACAAAATCTTCCTCACTGCAGCACTATTAATACTATACACAAGTCTGCCCTTTATCAGGTCATCTTTCAATTCACCAAACTGACATGTTTTAGCTCTGTTTCTTAAGTCAGTTTTATAAGCTGCAAATGTTTCCCTTGGTTTCTGATATCTTGTGAAAAACAAATACCTCTCTAATGTAACATTCATCTGGGGGTTGCACATTTCTCAGAACTTACGCTTCAAACACTTGGGGTGTTCCCTTGATTCAGCTTGCATAACAATATGGCAGTCTACACCTTCACCTTCATACACTGCTGGTGCATATACAAATGAACACTCTCTTTCTATTGCCTCAGATCCTGCTAGATTTAACAAAATGAATGCCCTGGCATGTGCATCTCTATCTGCATAAGCTGCTTGTATGAAAATATCGTATTCTTCTTTAAATATCCTCCAGTTCCCTGCAATATTCTGATCAAACACAAGTGGTAGGGGTATTTGAAATCCGTCTGCCATATTAACACATACCAGCAAAGGGTCTTGCAAATAAGCACAAATACACACATGCGCATAGGTAACTGGCATAAACACAACTTGCTTAATGCTTTTGTTCTCTGAACTTATACTTTAATTGAGCTTATTGAAATTATGCAAATGAACAAACACAGTACTTTTGAATAACTGGACTTTGTGAAATAAATTTCTCAGGCCTCTCGATGCTTTATTGCACTTTGCTAAATAACTTTTCAGATTTCTCGATGCTTTACTGTGTTTTATTAAATAACTTTCTCAGGGTTTCAATGCTTTACGGAACTTTGCAGAATAGCCTTTTCAAAATGTTGATGTTTTACAGAGCTTTGTGGAATAATTTCTCGGACTTTTCGATGTTTTAAGGAATCTTTGATTGGAAAAGGCAGAAATGCTAAAGTCATTTATCACCACTCGCTATACTTTTGGAATTGGTAAAGGCAGAAATGCTAAAGTAATCACTTGAAATTTCTTATCAATAAAGGTAGAAATGCTAAGATAATTGGTAAAGACAAAAATGCTAAAGTAATGCGCCATCACTTGTTGAAGTCATCACTTTAATAAACATTTGCAAACCTTACAATGCAACTGAGTAACTCACGAGCACTGTAACACTCTTGTAATCTTTTATAAGAAACACTTTTTTATCAATGCAAGAAATATATCAAGCAACTGTACAATGTGAATAAATCAAACTTCTGTTGCCCAAAAATTCAATAGCTTTCGAAGTATTTACACTTTTCAAATGACTGCATACATTACACTAAAGTGTCCCCAAAATGGTGGCACCTTGCTAGGCAATTCTTTACAGTACAGGAGGCACTTTGTAAAGGCGGAACTTTGCAAATAGACACCCATCATAAGAACTTTTGAAATAGCTATGCTTTGGCTGGATTGCCCAAAATAGTTGCACTTTGCCACAATAAACTCTTTGAAATATATGCACAGTAATACGCACACAATGTAAGCACTTTACATACTCTGGATACTTCTAATAACTTTAGTTATGCTCTTGATACAATACAAAGTCATAGCTATGCTCAAACACATCACCTTGCCCAAACACAAGCAGTGGCCTTGCTTTATTTTTGCTTACTGTGCCCTTTTCTCTTTTCTTACTATATTTGTTTTGCTCATTTAAGCCCTTTTTATGCCCAACCTACTTTTCTTGTGCTCGTTTTACTCTAAACATGCCCACTTCTAACTTAAACACACTCGTTCTGCCTTAAACATGCTCGTTTTGTGCTTTACTGTCAACCGTCTTGCCAAATACTTTTATCTTAAACATTTTCTTTAGTTAGCAAACTTTTCTGTACTTTCCGCTTGCCTGATAATATGGTTTGTACCCTTGCAATGCCCCCTTTGCCTTCTCTTGCATCAAGTAAACAATTTGTAGTATTTCTCATTACCTTTGATTCTTTCTGGTTATATTTGAACTCTTTTCTCTCGGGTTTACCTTCGCTGTCATCTTTATATCTCATGGCTCTTAATGTTCTTCTCTTTTCCATCCTGGTTCTGACACCATGTCACTTTTGTATTGGCACACGAATAAACAAATCTTTGTGTGTTCTGTTTATTTATTTATTCTATACAAGCACGTCACTATAGAGGCTTACTGACTATGACTTGAGCAACTTATATACAAACTAAAATAGTCCAAAGAGTGAGACAAATCAAATAGGCAGTTGCTTTATAAATCCGATCACCATAAAACTCAAAGGTAATCCAGCCTTTATTAAATGTTAGCACTTTCACAGTAAAAATATTGCTTCTTCAGATGTTACATCTCAACTAACACAACCAAAACTCTTATATACAAACATCAAATGGTACTTTATCCAATAGTAAGCTTTTTCTAATTACGATCATACATGCTCACTCTCTGGCTGCTTCTACAAAATGGCACTAGGGATTGCACATGTCTGGAATTTATACATGTACGCACAGCCTCACATGCTTCTTAAAAATATAGCACACACACATTACAGTCTGATCTACAAGTATATCTCTTAAGGCTGTTAAAGGGGTAACCTAGCTGGAGAAGGCTGTCCAACTACTACTCAGTTGTGAAAATAAATAAATAATTTACTTACTTGCATGCGTACTTTATTTAAGTATGTATGTATGTATGTATGTATATATATATATATGTATGTATGTATTGTATTCATCTATCTATCTATCTATCTATCTATCTATCTATCTATCTATCTATCTATCTATCTATCTATCTATCTCTGTCTTTTGCTGACTGGGTTAGTCCCACTAGACCAGTGGCTTTTTTTACAGGAGAGACCCGAGGTGGTATTTATACTACTTGGAGAAATTTGGCCAGGACATTGGGGAACTTCCCCTATTTTTTTTTTCAATACATGCTGTGGGATCTTTTACATCCACCTGAGCCCCCATCAATTCAAGTAGACGGGACCTTGGTTTAAAATCTTATCTGAAGTACGATGTATGTATGTATGCACTTATGCAGTTTATTGACCAGGATACTCTATCTGAACATAATTGCCCCTTTGCAGCCGGGTCTCATTGAGAAAAGTTCCATGAAGAGGTACAATCTTAAAAACAAGACTAGAAAAAAGTACTAAAAAGCATACAAGTTGTGGTGTAATAAGAGAGTGGTATTAAATGCACAATAGGTGAATGTAAAAAAAAAATCAGAAAAAATATTACAGTAATTGAATAAAATAGGTAATAGGATGTGTATAAGAAAAGAAAAAAACAGCAGAAGCTTCTTACCTACTGTACCATAAATACTGGCTTTACTGCTACTGCTGTTTCTAGCAAAATGTTGATCATTATTACAGTTGTTAAATCATTTTAAAGTATTTTGACTTTATGTCAATATTTAGTGTAAACAGCCAGTAAATTAGAGTCTACTATCAGAGTCATTTGAGATACTTTATGCCCTCAGCATAGACACAGCAGAGAGCTAATATCATCTGTACATTATATTGTGCTATCATAGTTGAAAATGCTTATTTACAGTTTTAGCTCCTCACCACACGTGTAATAGTCCATCATATCACATGCTGCCATCACAGAGGAACACAGATGTTTGACAGTTGCTTTATTGGGTCCCTGAAAATATAGCTGTAGACTGAAACTGCACCTGAAAGCTATATCAACATCACAGAGAACTACAGCTTTTTGATATACGCTTTACCCCCTCACTGCAGGTAGAGATCAGTTTTGGGGCAGAATCAGCATCTATATACTGCATTATTCTGTCAAATATGAACACAAATGTATAATGTATGCTGTATGACCCAACACAGGCAAACTTGAAGGAAGAAACAGTGCCCAGGTCTTACATTTTTCCAGCAATTAGAACAGTTGAGTTAGAGCATTGGCTGAGAACTGTACATCACTGCAGTGTTCAAGACAATACCTTTTTGAGAGGAATAGTTGAAGAATGGAAACAAATGGGTACTATATTTTGCCACCAAGTAGGCCCCTAGCTGTCTTTATCAATGATGCTTCTGTAACATCCCTCCTCTGGGCCAGTAATCAAGGAGTCTCAATCCTCACCACAGACACTGGTGAGGGATGTTCACTTGGACAAAAAATGGATGCACACAGTATTTCCAGATGCTGCTCTCTGCACCAAGCACAATTTCCACTAAGAGCACACAGGGAACACACTCCCATCCTGGGGCTGAGTTTTTATCTCTCTGTCTCACCAGGCCCCAACTAAGACTCCTCACTGACCACAGCCATAGAGCTGAGTCCCCAGCCGAGTGTTCCCAGCCAAGTCCTCTCCCACCCTCTCTGTAAAACTAGCGCTCGGTATCCTTGCTCCAAGTAGCTGACACACAAACTCTTTGAGATTTGATTTCACACACACACCTGGGAAAGGCTGGCACAGATTTACTAGCTATGCCCCCTCTGCCCAGACTATAGGTACTTCCACCAGAATACTCCAAAGTCAGCTACTCTAAGGCTGTTACAAGAGTATCTAATTATACTGAGTAAAATTAATACTAATACAAGTGGTTGTGTTTGACCAATGCAACAATGCTTTCAGGAGTGGCCACAGTGTCACCAAATAAACATAAGTATTCTCAAAGAGTAAAATATTCTCTAAAAGATCAGCCACAATGAAATGTTTAAATATAATTAATAAGAAAAAAAAATGAAAATGGTAAATATCTATTTGCAATAAACACCTGAGTTTCAGCCACAGGAAATATGAAAAATAGCACAGATGGATAGATTCACACAGATGCAGAAAATAGTACTTAACTGATCTCACTATATTTTCCTGACTGATGTAATAAATTACTATTCCCTGGTTATTTACTAAAGCAAGGCAAGATGAAGTGCATGTGTGGTCTTCCTTCTTCGTCAGGTTTCAAAAACAGACTGCCCTAAGACTTCTGTTTCATCTTGTATTAAAACATTTTAGTGCTGGATTACAGAATGACATCACATACATCTGGTCACTTGACTTGTGGTTCCCACACTATACCCTTTCCTAGAAACTGATCCAGAATATAAAACATATATGTCATAATGCACACACACACAGAACTTTGCTAAGATGTGTTAAAGCATCTGGAAGCTATAAAACCATTTCAAAAGCTTCCAACCTTCCAGGGTAGTGATTAGTTCACCCTCACCTCTAAGGATAATACAACAGGATTCATAGTCCTGGTTTTCACAGACATTTTGTCTCCGGCTGCAGCCAGAACTTTAAGGTACAATCTGTATGGCCTAAACAAGCTAATATAATTTCAGACTATTTTTTAACATTAGCTGGACTGAAATTAACCTCTTCTCTTCCAGTCTCCTCTGCTACAATATATTCATTTCAACAGTTGCAATACAGTCTGACATACAGGTGTATTTCTTTTCTGTCCAGCAGGACCCACTGTTCAAAAGTCAAAGTAAACTTTATTGTCACTTTGATTCACACAAGTCTGAACTGAATGAAATTATGGTTCTTCAGACTCAATGTGCATACAATATATAGACAACATTTAACACAATGATAATACACAAAATTCTACAGACACAGAGGATAAACACAACAATAATAAATACTTGCATTATTGCACTGATTTAACAGATTGTCACTCATTACTATGTTATTAACTTATTTTCACTTAAAAAAAATGCATTTAAGTGATTGATGTAAGGCCTTCATTTATATTGCACAGTACAACAGTTCAGTTTGATTACTGCTGTCTTTGCTGTCTGAGTGCGGGTAAGACCTTGTTACATATTGCACTGTAGAGACTTTTCAGTATTGTTGGATTACTGCCTTAATGTCCAGTGTGAAGGGTACTTTTCCTAGAGTTCAGTAACCTGATAGTTAGTGGAAAGAAGCTGTTTCTGAATCTCTTGGTTTTGCAGTGTATGCATCGAAAGCACCTTCCTGATGTTAAATGCGAGAACAGCTTGTAAGCAGGATGAGTGCTATCCCTTATTTTCCTTGCTCTGCTGAGACATCTGGACATATGCAGGTCTTGTATGGATGGGAGTGAGTTCCTGTTAATCCTCTCAGCTTCTTTCAACACCCTTCAGAGGGACTGGTGCTCGTAAACAGAGCAGCTTCCATACCATACTGTAAAGCTGTTTGACAGTATATTTTTGATGGTGCTCCTGTTGATAGAAGGTTGTGAGAGCCACTGTTGGTACATTTTTTAACATAAACAGCTTTACAAATACATTTTCAACACAAGCACCTGTACACATCAGTTTGATATACAAATGACATATGATTCTTTAGAAAAATCCAGTTAGCTATGCTGGCATATGTTACACATCCACTGCCCTACTTTCTCTGGCATAGCTGACAATACCTCACATCATCACATCTCTTCCCCCTTTGAAGACTTAAGCTAGTTTTACAAGTGACCCTTGAGAAATGTGGCTTGAGGGACATGAGCCTGCCTCGCAAACATATTTGCCCATATCCTGCTTTGACAGCCCATCTGCATTGGCATTGCTGATCCCACTACGGTGCTGCACTATGATATCATATGCCTGCCATGGTAGGCTTATCCTTAATAACTTGGCATTTTGATGGCTGGTTCAATGTAGCCATGTTAAGGGATTGTGGTCTGTAACTACAGTGAATTTCCTTCCATACAGAAAGGGCTGAAGTTTCTAAAGTGCCCATACTTATGGCTAGACATTCTTTTTCTACTGCTGCATCACATTCCTCCCTAGGTTGGAGTCTATGGCTGAGCTATACAACTGGGTACTCTTCTTCCTCTGAGGAAACCTGGGTGAGTACAGCCCCCACCCCATGGTTTGAAGCATCCACCTGCACAACAAATTCTTTGCTGTAATCTGGACTGCCTAACACAGGGCATCTTCCCAAAGCTCCTTTAAGCCTTTGAAATGCCTGCTCACAGGTTGGGGTCCACACAACTTTGTCTGGCCTGTTTTTCCTCATCAGGTCTGTGAAGGAGCAGTTAATGTACTATAATTAGGAACAAACTTTCCTTAGTACCCCTTGATTATGCAGAAAGTGAATTATATTAATGAGCACTGGCCACAAGCTATTTATTCATCAGAAGTGGTCCAGAGAATGAAGTGGAGGAGGGCAATGTCCATTGCAGCAGTAGAGTGAATAAGATGCAGAGTAAATAATACTGTGGATAATTTATTAAGGAATTTGAGTGGGATATACATGTCTCACCCTGGTATTCAGGTCAGATGATTGGATAGATATGACAAGAATGGGGTTCATTTGTCAGAAGAAAGTACACAGGTTCTTTATGCAAAATTACAAGTAGGTTTAGCAAGAATGGACCTGCATTTAAGGTGACAAGAGATGTTCTTGGCAAACAGGTTCATAGGTTCATAGCAGATTACTAGCCTAACGGCTTAACAGCCCTTACAAACCTAGACAGTATAACTTGATTTTACCCAATATATGGCCTGTAGAGGTAAGAAGATGGCATGGATTTGTGGCTATGCCTTGAGTATCTTACAGCTTCCCTCTATCCACAAGAGACATAGGCTCTACCCCAGGTGTGAATTTGCAATTCCCCATCCATTGATCCAAACTGCATTTGAAGAGAGGCAGAGAAGGGCTCTGCTTAATGTGAATAGAAAGCCTGTTGCAAAGAAGGGGCAATCTCTGAAACACATATCTGTCTCTCCAGCATGTTTTGTTTGAGTCGCTGAATACGTTTAGATACGTAGAACAGGTGACACAAGAGCTTTTTGACTTGTGGATGTGTAGCATCTCCATCGGGGCTAGATTTTTGAATGCCTTGTAGGTCAGGCATAGGTAAGCCCCTTAATAGTCGGTAGGAGACAGAGTAAAGGGATAGGGCTTTTAGTCTATCCACATAAGACATGTTGTTTACACCTTGTATTTTCTTTGTGAGGATCCAATGAGGTCATTCCAGCTGCTGTCAGTGCGTAGTCAAATACATGCTAAATGGCTCATTGTACTTGATTATTGGTGTAATGAGGGCTGAGTACAGCAGGACTATAACTTCCTTGGATCTGGATGCCATACCATTACTTATAAGTTGTACCACATAGAAGGCCTTCATGACCACTGTGGACACATGGCTATCAAAGTTCAGAGTACTATCTATCTGTGTATCTAGATATCTCACCTCTGAGTTTACTTTTAGGGGTGTGCTACTGATGCTGTAATTTGCAGGGGTATTTGACTTCCCAAAGGGTATGATGATGCATTTTTTGCATTTAGTTTTAGACCATGGTTCTGGCACCAATCATTTGTCTGATCTAAACTCTCCTGAAGGATATCTACATCACTGAGGGATTTAATGATTGCCCCCAGCTTACAGTCATCAGCAGCCTTTGTCATCTAGAAGCCTTGCTTTGACTTCAGAGAAGTATATTCCAAACAGGAGTGGTCCCAGCACTGAGCCCTGTAGCACACCACTTGTAAATGGCCACTTGCTGGATATGGATTCTCGCACTTTAACCACATGTGTCATGTCCATGAGCCAATTGGCTATCCATCTGGTGGCATAGGGATTTATGCACAGTTTTGTGAGCTTATTTATAATACCTGAGTAGGGAATTGTGCCAAATGCCTTGGCTAGGTCAAGGTAACTGGTATGTACTCTTTTACCCTCATCCATGGCTTTATTGAATTTCTTAAAGAAATCCACCAGGTTCAGTAGGCATAACCTGCCCTTGACAGAGCTGAATTGGGTCAGGTTCTGTGTTTGGAGAATTCCTATGTCATTATTTATTAGCTCCATGATTATTCTGTTCATGGCCTTACATATAAGACTAGTCAAACTTATGGGTCTGTAATTTCCTGTGGTCAGTAGATGGTCCCCCTTTATTCAGCGGGATGGCTTTTGCTGTTCTCCACTGTGTTTGACAAAGCCAGTCAAGAGACAGTGGTTAAATACAGATCCTAATGGGCGTGATAAGTCCTGATTTAAGCTGCTTAACAGGCAACCTGCTATATCGTGAGGCTCAATTGAAGCTGTGTTTTTAGCTTTAGAGAGCACAGTGGCAACCTGTTCTTTGGTGATAATTGGTAGTATAGTGGTGGAGGATATTTTTTGGGGTCCTTCCACTCCCTAACTGACCCTCTGGTATCTGAGCTGTTATTTAAACGAGGTCAGCAGATTTTTTTTTCAGCAGACTATTACACATTTGCTCAGATTCCATATCCCCTGCAGTTTCCAGTTTCTCATGCTCAATAAGCAAGTGCCATAGGCATTGATTTTACGTTTGTGTTGAATTTTTTGTGCGTATGCAAGCAGCACATTATTTCAGTACAAAGGGTCTTAGCTCTGATCCAGTCTAGACTGCAGATCACTAAAATAAGTTCAGAGTGCTCTGGTGTATTGGCAGTTCTTGAATTTTTGATACAACTGTATACTTTACAGTGATAAGCATTGGAATATGAGTTAAATTCTAGTAGATCACACGTCAAAGTGATGTCTCTTCCAGTAATGTCGTGAACACTCAAGTAGATCCTATTGATCTGTATGTATGTCATCTTCTCAGAACCCCCCTCACCCCCACACACACGCACACACATACATACACATTCATTGCCAGTGATACTGGTTCTGCTCATTTTGAGGATCGTTCACAGGCAATAAGAAAAATGCCTTTATTTCTCATTTTGTTTTACCGGGTTTCTCTCATTTTATTTTACACAATTTTCTTATGTTGATTCTCAATCAATTTTGAAGTGCACTAGTAATGTCACTTGCTCTGCATGCTTCTGTAGGTCTTAATAAGGTTAGATTCATTTGTCTTTATAGCCTGTCCCTTGTTCACAACTTTTACTACAAATTATCCTATGTCTTATTAGAAAATAATGCAGCTCACCAAATTCACAGTCTTTGGGTCTATTATTTACCTCAATAAATATATATCTATGGTCCATGTAGAACCTAGTATTGCTGCAAAAAAAAACAATATCAAATAAAAAAAATATATATTTCTGGGTTGAAAAAAGTACTAGTTTTGTCTAATTGCTGCTGTTTTGTCTTATTTCTCTTAAAAAGCAACAGGGAAATAGAGAAGTATATTTTTCCACAGCAACATACAGGAATTATCACATGGAACTTTTAGGCTTCTTGCTATCCATTTGCAGTGATAAATAAACTGAATTTCAGGATCCAAAACTTCTAGTTTTCTACTAAATTTCCTTCCATTTAAAGAATTTCAGGGGCACTTCAGATATATTTCCATTGAGAATTATATTTCTGTACTTCCAACACAGATAATCTTTAAAGTAAATATATAGCACCACTTCTGCATAAGTATGTTTCCAGATTTGTCTTTTTAACTGCTTTGACACCATGTCATGTAAGAAGGCTTAATAAATAACAGAAAGACACATAAAATGTAGTCTAATTGCCATAAGGTCTATACTGCATTTTAACTCTATGGAAAAATGTGCATGAAATGATATGTAAATCACTCTAGTAAGCTCATTAACATTATATAATCTTATATAACAAGTACCCCATGTGACTCTGAAAAAATCTCTTCACAAATTATAGTAATAGCATATGAACAGAGATATTTAAGTTTATACCATAAAAATGCCAGAAACTAATAGCTAGCTTGCAATACACGCATACTGAGACACACTGACTAAAAGCAGGGATGAGGAGTAATACAGTCATAGTGTAGGGATCTGTGGATTACTGGGTCAGTTTCCCTGTAGCCTGCAGTCTCAGCTGCTGCAAACAGCTGCTTGTAATCTTTATGAGAATAGAGCAGTCATTAGGATTTCAATACAGTGCCAGTATATCAAATGCTTTTGATATGCTTGCTCCTAACCTACATGATGCAGCCTTTTTCATATTTCGAAACTGCAACATCTGGTATCTGTTCAGCGCAGTAAGCAATACATTTTGTATGAAGGAGAGTACAATGTGTGTACAGAACAATGGATCACATCTAAGTGTCTGCTTATATGTGGAGGTGTTGCTTGTTATAGTAATATAAAAGCAACTAGTAAGTTTGTATATATGCTTCGTAGTATGAAAGCAACTTGTAAGTTTGTATGTATGCTTCCTTTCCATTCTAATTCTGCTTACTGACAGCAATTTATATGACGGAATGTCTTTCCTTTGCATTAAAATATTTCAGCTCAGAGTTCTTGCAAATCACTATAAAATAAAGTCATATGACAGCAGCTGTCAATCTAAGAATACAACGATTTTTTAGCTTTACAAATATTTCCTATATTGTATTACATATTTATATAACACTGTCTTCATTTTCTTAGACAAAAACAAAATTCAACAAGATATTCATCACATTATTATTTTTAAGGTTCTACCAACAAATTTACATAATTTTGTATCATTGCACAAGGCACAGTATACTTTCCTTATTATAGAGACAAACTGCCTGCAGGGAAATGATACATCTGTGTTCAAATCTGCGCTACAACCACAGTTGAAAGCTCCCCCGTGCCATCTTGTCTTGCCTTCCTTGAGGATAGACGGAAATTTTCAATAGTGTTTTTTGGCTAGGCTTGAAATGGTCTGCAGACTGATTGTCTAGTACTTACCTATGGACCTAAACATAGTGTGACAGATCAGAAATAACATAACACAATGTAAGGAAAACACCTTATCTTTGAAAGAATGTCTTGTTCTATAATAGTATTACTGTAACTTGCACCACCCAAAGTTTAAACACCTTTAAGGAAACTCTGTCACGTTTATGTATATAAATTAAATTCATGTATACAAATACATCTGCCGTTTGCACAGAGTGTAATCTCTCCTAATTTCTAACAGTGAGTCTCAAGATGCTCGTTGAGTCATCCAAAATGAGTTATACTTCATCAATATTCCTGTATCAAGTGTAGCTCAAAATGCTTAAAAACACACATTTTTTCTTTTTCAGGGCAGCACTCCTGCAAAATGCCCTCCCCAATTTACAAGTACAAACTCCACAGTTCCAGAACAGTAGTGAAAAGTGAAACCCCACTGCAGTGTACTGCCAGCATACAAAGTATAAGGGCATGTGGTTTCAACAAACTAAGAGTAAAACGAAATTGAACAAAAGACACTGGCTGAAACTATCATTATCGGAGAGTAAATATGGCATCTCGAACCATACCAAAAATGTGTATGTTCTTCAAATATATGAGCATTGATGCACATTGTCTGCAAAAATAGTTAAATAAAAATAAAAAAATACACATTTCCCAATCAGCAATATGCATTGCTCGTTTATGAAATAATTCATTTTAAATAACTAAACAGCCATGCTGCCCACGTGGTTTTCCTGAACACTTACAGTTTCACTTACTCATATGAGTAAACGGTACTCTTGATCTATGTCACACAAGGCTGACACATGCAAGGCTGAATGTCTGCAAAATCAAACGATGACACTGCAGATTTTGCAAAACCCATTTCATCTTAAGATTCTACTAACACACCTGTTCCATATCACAAATCAAAGCTAAAAGCCTTCATAAGCTTCACTTTTCAATGCACACCACAAATACAGGAAGTGTGCCCTGACAGAAGAAGTACCTCTAGTCTCCAGTTCACAGGACCTTTCAGGGCTCATCAGTATTAATGTGAATGCGTGTACATGTAGCCAGTTTTGCCTTAAAATAAAATAATACATGATTTAAACAAATACAAGTACCGACATACTTCTTTCTGCTAGCAGGAAGACTGGAAGATGCATATTTCAAACAAGGAAAACCTTAACATTTATTATTTATTACTCGCCTGAAAAGAAGCCACCAATCTAGTGGAAGTTACCTTGTCAACAATGGATAAATAAAATAAAATAAAAATGTCAAGACTTGACTGCCAGACATGTAATTTTCTAGCAAGTGCATGAATATATTATAAAAAATGAACTAAAATAAATAAATGAGTCTAGGTTTATGCCTGTGTATTCTGAGAGTCAAGAGACATAAATCAGGGGGGCGGAGCCTAGATGGCCAACTGACAGCAGTGAATTTTGAGAGCTCCAGAAACTAGTATAATAATATAGGAAAATGTTATTATTTTCAAGTTTAAAACATCAGAAATCTATAGATAAACTACATAAATATCAATTTTGCTGGAGATATACAAATATGTTCCTGTCAAGTAACTTGGAGATATATTGAGTCACTGAATATGCACAACGCAAGGAATTCTCACCCAGATGCTGCTTTGAAAAAAGAACTACAATTGATGACATCTACCTTACAGGAACTATCTTTGAAGGTGGATATCTTTAAAAATGACTTAGAAAACCTCAAATTAAATTCTCAAAAACAGACCAATACCCTTAAGGAACTATTACAGCAACACCATACAAAAATAACAAATATAGAGACTTCTCTAAATGACATCGAAGGGAGACTCAAAGAGGAAGAATTCCAAAAAGAATTTCTGCTTAAACAGAATACACAGCTGCTTAACAAAATAGATGACTTAGGAAACAGGGAAAGGAGAAACAACATAAGGATCTTTGGTCTGCCTGAAAACACTGAAGGAGAAGACATTATTTCACTCTTAACAACTTGGATTTCTGAATTTTTAGACTTGAAAGAGGGACTTTCATCTGGAATTGAAAGGGCTCATAGAGCACTGAGGAAACCTGCTTCTAACTCAACAAATACTCCACCTAGAGCCATAGTTGTAAAATTTCTTTCATTTCTGGACAAGGAGCTAATATTAAAATCTACTTGGAGAAAATCACCCTTAAAATACAATCAAAGCCTGATAAGGTTTGACATTGATTATTCTTCCAGAATACTAGAACAATGGAAAAAAGTCTGGCCAATAATAAAACTGTTGAAACAAAACATTAAAGCACTGCTGACCTTTCCAGTCAAGATAAAAATACTTTTTGCCAATGAGATGAGAACCTTTAATGACTTAGAAGAAGCTACTATATTCATCAAAAACAACTACATAGTGTCTATCCCAGAAGAAATGGAATGGATAGCCCCTACTCTTAAAAGAATAAAAGAAACAAATTCTTGGACTGATGCTAGAAAGAAGAAAAAAAACTGATTCTAAGATAGCTATCCCAAAAAATAACTTTTACAACTACATCTCTCAAAGTATCAACTGATATGGTACATCACTTGTCATCTGTTTTTATTAAAAAAAAAGGAGGGATTCTTAAACAACTGAAAAACAGTAATGGTTTATTCAGAATGTTCAGAGTCCAATAATTCTTCACAAAGGTAGGTCAAGATGGGTTACTATTTACATTATATATAAGCCAAACAAAGCAACATATAATACAAACATAGAAGTTTCTGTTCCCCTACTTGAACCCAATGAATACTTATATTGTTCATTTTTCATTGATTTTACTTATAATAATTTAAGTAATTAATTAATTCAACAAGGTACCATTAATCAGAGTTCACACGCAAATGTAACAAATTAACATCATATATAATATCAGTAAAGTAGAGTGTTTAAAAAAAATGCTGTCATGGAGTCTAATGGCTTCTTCAGTTAAAGTATAATTTAGAAATGTTATGCATATCCTGGTTAAATAATAGTAGCAAGCTCTTAGTACAAATGTCATCATTATTTTGTCTAAATATAGTTAATAACAATTATGGCAGGTATCACAGCACTCGAAGCTGTGATACCTGCCATAATTGTTATTAACTATATTTGTCTAAATATAGTTAATAACAATTATGGCAGGTATCACAGCTTCAAGTGCTGTTTGATCAATCCTGATATGGTGTGCGTGGATACAGCCATGTCTGTCAGCTAGTACAAATGTCATTATTATTCTGTCTAAACATAATTAATATCAGTTATGGCAAGTATCATAGCTTCTGTTTGATTAAGACTGACATGGTGTATGTGGATGCAGCTGTGTTTGGCAGCTGTTATATGTTGCTGTTTTCGTCTCCGGGAAGCTGTGGGCTGTGGCTTGTGATCGAGGTTTACTGATGCTTGTGAATTAGGAAGACACATTTGGTGTTTTAGCCTGGATCCAGGAGAAGGGGTGGATAGAACTGTGATTTGGGATATTTTGGCAGAGAATGGTTTGTTTGTATGTCTGCTGAGTGAGAGGTGGGAGGGCTGGAGGAGTGTGTTGGCTCTTGTTGTGGCGGCTTGTTGGGAGTTTTTTTTTTTTTTTTTTATCTGTTTGCTCTCTGTTCTTTTCCTGGCTGCTGCCTCGCTGAAAGGGAGGGCATTTAGGCTTGAAGTTGCCATGAATTGAAGCTTTGCTTCAGGTGCATTGCGAGTCTCTGGTATGCAGTACACAGACACACTAACAGAAACAGATGTTCCCAGGTTGCTGTGATAATGGAGATAGAGTGAAGATAATGCTTAATGGCTCTGAGGAGCCTCTGGGATGATTCTCGACAAAGACATTTTTTGGTTTTAAAAACAATATAATTCAACGAAGCAACCAAGGTATCCCACGTAGTTTAAAAGCGTATACTTTATTTGATAAAAGTGCACACGGTAAGCGCTTTCACTAAAACAGCTTCATCAGACCATATAACAGCACCATAGAACAAAGTTCATTTTAAACAATTCAAAATAAATAATGGTCCAATCAAAATCCAAGCAATAGTTAATTGCTATGCTTTCTTAAAGAAGTAACCCTAAACAAATTCTAAAAACTATTACCATAAAAGGAGTTCATATAAATATAAACCTAAATACAAAATACACCATAAATAAATAAACCAAAGGACAATAGCAGTGGTAAGCTATATAAAAATGTAGAAATACGAAAATGCATAAATGCATATATCCTATACTACAATTATTATTTGATACTAAAGCTATTGTGCTCTCTTAGACAAATTACACTGAAAATGTGTACAGAGCGCTCTTAAGGGTATTCGCATGAAAAATCTAGTCAGATACATGATGGCATAATCCACAATAAATGTGCAAAATCTAGACACAAGGGCAAACGTAAACTGTATAAGGTGTATAAATGTAAACATCCTGTACAATTACATAAATAATATCAGTGCATGAATATACATGCACTGATATGTATGTTAATATGCACAGATACATTTCGTATAAATGTTGTTGAACATGAACTTTTACATAAGCTCCGCACTTCCTTATTCTTTGTTTTTTTAAATGGGGTTTAATAGAGGCCTTCTCATTTAGGCCACTTCCCCTATCTGCCCTGAGTGCTATAATCCATTTGATTTCTCTACACTCAGTATGGTTCCTAATATCACCTTTACGAATACTAGGAATAATGACTTCTATAACCCTAAATAAAAAATGATGATTATCACCAAACCTGCTGACATGTTTTGCAAGTGCATTGGTATCAGCCTGTTTCCTGATGTTGTAGAGATGTTCTCGAATCCTATCTTTAAATGGTCTATTTGTTTTCCCAACATAAAAACAATGGCATAGCTGACACTCTGCCAGATAGACCACATTCGAGGTTCTGCATGTCGCATCAGCATTAAATATAAATTCCCTGTGTATATCCGGATGACAAAATTTATCTTGTGTCTCAATATAAGCACAAAAATTACAGTCACCACAGGGAGTTGTATGACCTGGACTGATGGAAGTCAGGAAATTATTCTGATAACATAATAATCTCTTCAGGTTTTTCCTGTTCCTATAAAGAAATCTTGGATATTCTCCTACAATACCTTTAATATTTTCATCTACCTGAAAAATAGACCAGTTTTTACTAAAAATAGTTCTTAAATCTTTGTTATCTGAAGTATAAAATAACGGTACCTTAAGAAAAGTATTTTCAGTACATATATCTGAAATTGCTAAATTTACTGAGGGGTTAGTAGGACCAAAATATGGTGCTGCTATACCCTGTCTCATTGTGTTAATATCATTAAAAGACTCAGCAACTTCTTCCTTATTATATCCTCTGGCCAATAGCTTATTTCCAGTTCTCCAAGTTCCTTTTGAAAGCAATCATCCAATGGATTCAACCTTGAGGTCCTCATACCTTGACCTCTAATAAGGTTCTTAAATATATATCCTGGATGCATGCTGGTCCTGAATAACAGAGAATTCCTATAACACCTTTTTCGGAAGACACCTGTGTTAATAAGGCCATTCGGTAATTTTTCAATGTAAAGGTCTAAAAATTCTATACGTGTAGCAGACCAATTCCGAGTAAATTTTAAACAACTCATAAGTGAATTCATAGTATGTTGGAAGGCAAGTAGTTCATCCACGTTACCTTTCCACAGAAGGAAAAGGTCATCGACAAAACGTCGATAGAACAAAACTTTAGACTTAAATTCCTTAGTCTCAAACAAAACAGTATTCTCCCAGTGTGCCAAAAACATGTTGGCATAACTATTCGCGCATGGGGTTCCCATGGCAACCTCATCACACTGGGAGAAAAATTCATTATTAAATATAAAAATATTATTCTCTAAAACTAATTCTAGAAAAAGTGTAATTAAATCTATTTGAAATAAGCTCAAATCACTATATTGCTGTAAATATTTTTGTACAAAATCAATACCAAAGTCATTTGGTATCACTGTGAAGAGGGATTGTACATCTAGAGTTACGAACAAAATGCCTTCTAAATCTTTAAGACCCTTGACATAATTGTAAAGGTTGATTAAAAATTGCTTAGAGTCACTAAGTATAAATTCATTAGAGTTAATCACTGGCCTTAAATATTTTTCTACGTATACAGAAAGGGGTTCAGTTACCCAACCTCCACCCGCTACAGTGGGTCTCATTGGTGGGTCAGTTGGATTTTTGTGCACTTTAGGAAGCCCCTTAATTATGGGAATAAGTGGATTCATAACAGCAAGATATTCATAGGTATCTTTGTTAATCAAACCTCCATCAAACACATCTTTTAAAGATCTATGTACTAATGCAATAATTTTAACAACATCCTCATCCATAATTCTCTTATAAAACTTGATGTCATTAAGGAGGCTAGCCATCGCTCTATCATAGTCTGCTCTATCCATGATAGTAATTAAGCCCCCCTTATCAGCAGGTTTGATGACAATAGACTGATTCTGCTGTAAATCACTTAGTGCCTTCCTTTCTCTATGGCTAAGATTATGCCTGTTTCTGTTACTGGTATTCGAACCAGCACTATCAAAATATTTAATTAGTTCATCCTCCGCTTCAAATAAGCATCCACTAAGGGATGATTGAGAGGGACAAAGTTACTCAGTTTTGTCAAATGAAAACCCGGAGCTTGAAATGTATTACATGTATCTGTAACTGTAGTACCATAAAGCATACGAAGCATAATATTTCTACAAAATACTTTAAGATCTAGAACTGTATCAGATAAGTTGCTTCTACAAGAAGGAATAAAATTTAAACCTTTCAATAATACTCTTTTCTCCTCAACAGAAAGTGCATGAGAGGAAATATTAAAAATTAATGATTGTTCATTTTCCCCCACATTTTCTTGAGCGTTTGATTTGGTGAGTACACCCCTGAAAATTTCCATTTTTGGCGTCCCCGGCTCATTGATCTGGACCGTCTCCCTCCTCGGTCCAACCTCACTGGTAGGGGAAAAGAAATAGCATTACTAGTATTATTAATGTCTCCTAACAGGGGAGCATCTGATAAATGGCATGCTTGAGACTTGGGGCGAACTACTTGTTCAGTCGCACCATCAACGCCAGTTTTTTTAACTATCACTTTAGGAAACAAATTCTCAGTATTAGACTTATTATAAATTTCAACTTCATTGCTTTTCATATAGGTTCATAGGTTCATACTAGGCTATCTGCGCGAGGGCATTTACAAGCCTAGCCCATAGTTTTGTGGCTTACGCCACCCCTTTAGTATGGGGAACTATACCCATTATTTTGCTGTGCCTCTGTCGAGCAGTGACACTGAGGTAATCCCTGGGGTATATCTGCGATCTCCCATCCATTGGTCAAGATTTCTCTTGAACAAGACCAGCGAGGTGCTCTGCCTCACATATACCGGGATTTTATTCCACAGCATAGGGAGTCTTTGGGTGATGAATCTATCCCTCCAGCACGTCCTATTAATAGCCGTGTCGAGGTTTAAGTCTCCCGCCCTTGTGGCTCTGACGGATCTAGATTTTTTGAGGTGAAGCATATTCATCAAATCTGGGTTTGACATGGCCTTGTATGTTAGGCAAAGGTCACCTCTGAGCAAGCGGTGGCGACTGAATAGAGCTGGAGTTCTTTCAGTCGGGCAGCATAGGACAGATGTTTGAGACCCTTTATCCTTTTGGTGAGGAACTTTTGTGGCCTCTCCAGCTGCTGCAAGTGTCGGGTCAGATACATTCCGAATGGGGCATTGTACCCAATCATTGGTCTGATGAGTGATGAGTATAGGGAGACTATGACCTCCCTTGATCTAGATGAGAATCCCTTCATGATAAGGTGGGCAATGTAGAAGGTCTTCCTAACTACTTTAGCTACATGGGTGTCGAATGACAGACTACTATCAACCTGGGTCCCCAGGTCCCTGATAACTTCTTCTGTGCTCAGTGGATTGCCACCTGTTTGGTAGCTAGGGTAACCTTGTTTTTCCCGAAGGGTATGACTATGCATTTTTGGCATTTAACTTTAGGCCATGGCTCTGGCACCAGTTATCCGTTTCTGTGAGACCCTTCTGAAGGATATCTGTGTCAGATGTGTTTTCTACTATGGCCCAGTTTGCAGTCATCTGCAAACTTTGTCAGCCATAACCCTCCTGTGTTTGCTTGTACTTGGAAAAGTAGATGCCAAACAAGAGTGGGCCCAGGACTGAGCCCTGTGGTACACCACTTGTGACAGGCTTTGAGTCTGACATGGCGCCAGCAACTCTGACCCTGTGGGTTCTGTCACTCAGCCAGTTTGCAACCCATCTTGTGATGTATGGGTTAACATTTAAGCTGATGAGTTTTTCAATGATACCCGAGTGGGGTATTGTATCGAAGGCCTTCGCCAGATCGAGGTAGGCTGTATGGACTGCCTTTCCCTCATCAATGGCTTTGGTGACTGTTTCGAAAAAGTCAACCAAGTTTAGAAGGCATGATCTGCCTTTGACAAAGCCACGTTTTTCACATTGGACTCATTAGTTACTATATTAGTATCATTTTCTATTAAGTAACACACTCTCTCATCATTTTCATCAACTATTGAGCCATTGCTCATAGGACCATCAATTACTGTATTGCATATAGCAAGACTATCAGGCTGTTTCTCAGATAGACCATTTGAACCAACAGTCTTGTTTGATAACAACAAGTCATTAGCGCTTTTTTCAAGCTGCCTGATGGTTAACGAGCTAGCTTGGATACCCTGAGAGTGTCGACTATTAGAGGTGGTACTCTGATCTAAATTGCCCCCAGTCCAAGGCCACATGAAGACATGTCCCATCTTAAAATCTTTCAAGTCTCTCAGTATCTTGATCTTTTTTTGTTGAAACAGCTTTCGCTCAAAAGCTGCAACCCCATCTAACAGGCTTTCAAATAAAGGGTTAACTGTTGATGATGTAAAATTATCAAAAATAAATTTATGTCTTTTCTTAATTAAATCAATGAGGTTATTCTCCTCAGGTAAGAAAAAGTCTATCAGTAAATGCATATACTGATAGCTTACCTCTAAATTTATCTGTTGCCAACGAGTTAAAAGTTCAGGGTACTGTGAGCCCTGTGAAGGCATGTTGAACACCCGTAGTCCACTCTCAGGGTATCCAAGCTAGCTTGTTAGCCACCAGGCAGCTTGAAAAAAGCGCTAATGACTTGTTGTTATCAAACAAGACCGTTGGTTCAAATGGTCTATCTGAGAAACAGCCTGATAGTCTTGCTATATGCAATACAGTAATTGATGGTCCTATGAGCAATGGCTCAGTAGTTGATGAAAATGATGAGAGAGTGTGTTGCTTAATAGAAAATGATACTAATATAGTAACTAATGAGTCCAATGTGAAAAACGTTACTTATATGAATAGCAATGAAGCTGAAATTTATAATAAGTCTAATACTGAGAATTTGTTTCCTAAAGTGATAGTTAAAAAAACTGGCGTTGATGGTGCGACTGAACAAGTAGTTCGCCCCAAGTCTCAAGCATGCCATCTATCAGATGCTCCCCTGTTAGGAGACATTAATAATACTAGTAATGCTATTTCTTTTCCCCTACCGGTGAGGTTGGACCGAGGAGGGAGACGGTCCAGATCAATGAGCCAGGGACGCCAAAAACGGAAATTTTCAGGGGAGTACTCACAAAATCAAACGCTCAAGAAAATGTGGGGGAAAATGAACAATCATTAATTTTTAATATTTCCTCTCATGTACTTTCAGTTGAGGAGAAAAGAGTATTATTGAAAGGTTTAAATTTTATTCCTTCTTGTAGAAGCAACTTATCTGATACAGTTCTAGATCTTAAAGTATTTTGTAGAAATATTATGCTTTGTATGCTTTATGGTACTACTGTTACAGATACATGTAATACATTTCAAGCTCCAGGTTTTCATTTGACAAAACTGAGTAACTTTGTCCCTATCAATCATCCCTTAGTGGATGCTTATTTGAAGTTAACTGAGGATGAACTAATTAAATATTTTGATAGTGCTGGTTTGAATACCAGTAACAGAAACAGGCATAATCTTAGCCATAGAGAAAGGAAGGCACTAAGTGATTTACAGCAGAATCAGTCTATTGTCATCAAACCTGCTGATAAGGGGGGCTTAATTACTATCATGGATAGAGCTCTCTATGATAGAGCGATGGCTAGCCTCCTTAATGACATCAAGTTTTATAAGAGAATTATGGATGAGGATGTTGTTAAAATTATTGCATTAGTACATAGATCTTTAAAAGATGTGTTTGATGGAGGTTTGATTAACAAAGATACCTATGAATATCTTGCTGTTATGAATCCACTTATTCCCATAATTAAGGGGCTTCCTAAAGTGCACAAAAATCCAACTGACCCACCAATGAGACCCATTGTAGCGGGTGGAGGTTGGGTAACTGAACCCCTTTCTGTATACGTAGAAAAATATTTAAGGCCAGTGATTAACTCTAATGAATTTATACTTAGTGACTCTAAGCAATTTTTAATCAACCTTTACGATTATGTCAAGGGTCTTAAAGATTTAGAAGGCATTTTGTTCGTAACTCTAAATGTACAATCCCTCTTCACAGTGATACCAAATGACCTTGGTATTGATTTTGTACAAAATATTTACAGCAATATAGTGATTTGAGCTTAGTTCAAATAGATTTAATTACACTTTTTCTAGAATTAGTATTAGAGAATAATATTTTTATATTTAATAATGAATTTTTCTCCCAGTGTGATGGGGTTGCTATGGGAACCCCATGCGTGAATAGTTATGCCAACATGTTTTTGGCACACTGGGAGAATACTGTTTTGTTTGAGACTAAGGAATTTAAGTCTAAAGTTTTGTTCTATCAACGTTTTGTCGATGACCTTTTCCTTCTGTGGAAAGGTAACGTGGATGAACTACTTGCCTTCCATCATACTATGAATTCACTTATGAGTTGTTTAAAATTTACTCTGAATTTGTCTGCTGCACGTATATAATTTTTAAACCTTTACATTGAAAAATTACCGAATGGCCTTATTAACACAGGTGTCTTCCGAAAAAGGTGTTATAGGAAGTCTCTGTTATTCAGGACCAGCATGCATCCAGGATATATATTTTAGAACCTTATTAGAGGTCAAGGTATGAGGACCTCAAGGTTGAATCCATTGGATGATTGCTTTCAAAAGGAACTTGGAGAACTGGGAAATAAGCTATTGGCCAGAGGATATAATAAGGAAGACGTTGCTGAGTCTTTTAATGATATTAACACATTGAGACAGGGTATAGCAGCACCATATTTTGGTCCTACTAACCCCTCAGTAAATTTAGCAATTTCAGATATACGTACTGAAAATACTTTTCTTAAGGTACCGTTATTTTATTCTTCAGATAACAAAGATTTAAGAACTATTTTTAGTAAAAACTGGTCTATTTTTCAGGTAGATGAAGATATTAAAGGTATTGTAGGAGAATATCCAAGATTTCTTTATAGGAACAGGAAAAACCTGAAGAGATTATTATGTTATCAGAATAATTTCCTGACTTCCATCAGTCCAGGTCATACAACTCCCTGTGGTGACTGTAATTTTTGTGCTTATATTGAGACACGAGATAAATTTTGTCATCCGGATATACACAGGGAATTTATATTTAATGCTGATGCGACATGCAGAACCTCGAATGTGGTCTATCTGGCAGAGTGTCAGCTATGCCATTGTTTTTATGTTGGGAAAACAAATAGACCATTTAAAGATAGGATTCGAGAACATCTCTACAACATCAGGAAACAGGCTGATACCAATGCACTTGCAAAACATGTCAGCAGGTTTGGTGATAATCATCATTTTTTATTTAGGGTTATAGAGGTCATTATTCCTAGTATTCGTAAAGGTGATATTAGGAACCATACTGAGTGTAGAGAAATCAAATGGATTATAGCACTCAGGGCAGATAGGGGAAGTGGCCTAAATGAGAAGGCCTCTATTAAACCCCATTTAAAAAAACAAAGAATAAGGAAGTGAGGAGCTTATGTAAAAGTTCATGTTCAACAACATTTATACGAAATGTATCTGTGCATATTAACATATATATCAGTGCATGTATATTCATGCACTGATATTATTTATGTAATTGTACAGGATGTTTACATTTATACACCTTATACAGTTTACTTTTGCCCTTGTGTCTAGATTTTGCACATTTATTGTGCATTATGCCATCATGTTACTGACTAGATTTTTCATGCGAATAGCCTTAAGAGTGCTCTGTACACATTTTTCAGTGTAATTTGTTTAAGAGAGCACAATAGCGTTGGTATCAAATGATAATTGTAGTATAGGATATATGCATTTATGCATTTTCGTATTTCTACATTTTTATATAGCTTACCACTGCTATTGTCCTTTGGTTTATTTATTTATGGTGTATTTTGTATTTAGGTTTATATTTATATGAACTCCTTTTATGGTAATAGTTTTTAGAATTTGTTTAGGGTTACTTCTTTAAGAAAGCATAGCAATTAACTATTGCTTGGATTTTGATTGGACCATTATTTATTTTGAATTGTTTAAAATGAACTTTGTTCTATGGTGCTGTTATATGGTCTGATGAAGCTGTTTTAGTGAAAGCGCTTACCGTGTGCACTTTTATCGAATAAAGTATATGCTTTTAAACTACGTGGGATATCTTGGTTGCTTCGTTGAATTACCTTGGCATTTTCAATTGTGACTATTACCTCATACAACGGAGCATTTATCTTGTGTGTGCTTTGCTACTTTTCTCTTTTTTAAAAAAAATATAGATAACAAAAGGGCTGTTTTAAACCACATGTACACATATTAATGATCTCCCAACACTTCGTTTGGCTCATTAAGTTGATTCTTGAAAAAAAATAAATAATAAGCGCAATTTTATATTTAAAATTTATTTTGGTCCAGACACATTAAGGACTTACATATGACTGGAAGTCTGAGTTATTGTGAAAGACTAAGAGCACTTGGTCTTATGCAGTACCCTTTGCAATGGTCTGGGAGCTGAGCTTGCTCGGACGTGTTGGGTATATGCAAATAGCTGATTCTAGGGGTGTTTAGGGTTGCCAGGAAGTGCTAGAGAGTCATCAGATTTCCTTTGTGGAAATATCTGTGGGAATGGAAGGCGTGTTGAGTGCTTCACTGGCAGAGTGGCCTTTACATGGAACAGGCTGGTAAAATGGAACAGAACAAATATTGGTTTGGATATTTAAGAACAGCCTGGAAACACACCACATGAATTAATGAATGGGATTCTGGCAAAACTGGATGGGCATTGTTGCCCATGCTTGAAGTACTGATATGTGTGTATGTAAGGATAGAAATATACTTATAACAAATAAAAAACTAGAAGGGTCTCATAATTTAAAGTCTATAAGAATAAACATAACAGCTTGTGGTATCTCAAATAACTAAGCAACAGCCAAAAAAAAAAAAAAACATAGATAATAGTAATGTAATGCGTAATTTTAGTAAATCTAAACATAAAATATATAATCGTCATAAGATGAAGCAGTCTGCTGAATTTAGAAAGTAAAGACAGGATTTAATAACACAGGCTTATGTATAATAACACTACTGTCTTAACGTGTCATAAATGACATACACTACATTGAACACCAAGGGGAAGCATGATGATTTTCTTATGTAAGTAAATATGCATAACAAGTCATGTAATTGCTTTAACTTGAATTGTAGTTTTTGTAACACATCTTGACCATATATAATACTTAAGCAGTTACCAAGATAACTAATGTTTTATACATGACATCAAACTGCCAAAGTTGTTCAAGGCTTAAACTGTGAGCTTTGGCCAGCTAAGACCTGCATGCAATCAGTTGAACGTATAAGTGAAGTTAAGTAAATCTTTATCTGCACTTTTTTCAAATAATACACAATTTAAATTAATTTGTGTTGCATTGAGCAATATCTAGCTGGAAGTTGTGACTCCGTTTTTTCAGTTAAGGCTTGTTAAAAAACCTGCATAGCCAGTCATAAGTGGGGGTAGTTCCCTTCATTGTTATTCAGTTTTTCTGCCTTATAAAAGTGGTACAGTTTGAAATATTTTCTGCTTAAACTGTGAGCTTTGGCCAGCTAAGACCTGCATGCACAACGTATAAGTTAAGTAAATCTTTATCTGCACTTTTTTCAAATAATACACAATTTAAATTAATTTGTTTGTGTTGCATTGAGCAATATCTAGCTGGAAGTTGTGACTCTGCTTTTTCAGTTAAGGCTTGTTAAAAAACCTGCATAGCCAGTCATAAGTGGGGGTAGTTCCCTTCATTGTTATTCAGTTTTTCTGCCTTATAAAAGTGGTACAGTTTGAAATAGTTTCTGCTTAAACTGTGAGCTTTGGCCAGCTAAGACCTGCATGCAATCAGTTGAATGTATAAGTGAAGTTAAGTAAATCATTATCTGCACATTTTTCAAATAATACACAATTTAAATTAATTTTTTTTTGTTGCATTGAGCAATATTTAGGTGGAAGTTGTGACTCTGTTTTTTCAGTAGGTCCCCACCCACCCGACCTGCTTTTGTTTTGGTGTTAATCTTGGTGGCTTTGAAACTGTCTGCCCCTCTTGTAAATTTGCACTTGGATACTCCTCCTGGGCCCATCTCATTTGGTCACTCAAAAAAAAAAATTCTTCTTTTTATCTGCATTTACTGTATTTGTGTTTCTTCCTACTTTATTTTGCTTTTGCATCATCTTAAAAGTACTCAATTGTATGTATTACTGCTTGGTGTAACTCATTCTAAGCCTTTTAGTTTAAGCACTTGGGCTTCAGACCAGTTGTTTTACATTAAGAAGGTTTGTGGTCTGCACTGTAGTGGCAGAACAGGTAGCTTACATCCTTCTAAGTTGGGAACTGCTGATTGAGGGCTCAGTGTCTGTTATTCTAAAAGTGTATTAATTCTGGTTTAAGCACTTGGGCTTCAGGCCAGTTATTTTACATTAAAAGGGTTCGTGGTCTGCACTCTTGTGGGAGGAGAGGCTGGACTCTGCCCTTCTGAGCTGGGAATTTCTGGTTAAAGGCTAATAGTGCCTGCATATTTGAACTGCTTCTTACTGAAATTGGTACGCCTTGTTTGCTGTAGCATAGACTAGATCCAGGCCTGCTGAATCTAGCTTTGTTTGTATAACTTGAGCACTAATCCAGGCATTCTTTAAAGTATTCAATTGTATTTATTACTGCTTGGTAGTAACTTGATTAAAGTGTAGCTATTATTCTAAGTCTTTTGGATTAAGCACTTGGGCTTCAGACCAGTTGTTTTACATTAGGAAGGTTTGTGGCCTGCACTGTGGTGGCAGGACAGGTAGCCTTACATCCTTCTAAGTTGGGAACTGCTGATTGAGGGCTCAGTGTCTGTTATTCTAAAAGTGTATTAATTCTGGTTTAAGCACTTGGGCTTCAGGCCAGTTATATTACATTAAAAGGGTTTGTGGTCTGCACTCTTGTGGGAGGAGAGGCTGGACTCTGCCCTTCTGAGCTGGGAATTTCTGGTTAAAGGCTTATAGTTCCTGCATATTTGAACTGCTTCTTACTGAAATTGGTACACCTTGTTTGCTGTAGCATAGACTAGATCCAGGCCTGCTGAATCTAGCTTTGTTTGTATAACTTGAGCACTAATCCAGGCATTCTTTAAAGTATTCAGTTGTATTTATTACTGCTTGGTAGTAACTTGATTAAAGTGTAGCTATCATTCTAAGTCTTTTGGATTAAGCCCTTGGGCTTCAGACCAGTTGTTTTACATTAGGAAGGTTTGTGGCCTGCACTGTGGTGGCAGGACAGGTAGCTTACATCCTTCTAAGTTGGAAACTGCTGATTGAGGGCTCAGTGTCTGTTATTCTAAAAGTGTATTAGTTCTGGTTTAAGCACTTGGGCTTCAGGCCAGTTATTTTATATTAAGAAGGTTCGTGGCCTGCACTCTTGTGGGAGGAGAGGCTGGACTCTGCCCTTCTGAGCTGGGAATTTCTGGTTAAAGGCTTATAGTGCCTGCATATTTGAACTGTTTCTTACTGAAATTGGTACACCTTGTTTGCTGTAGCATAGACTAGATCCAGGCCTGCTGAATCTAGCTTTGTTTGTATGCTTGTTGTTTGTTTGCTTGTTATTTCCCTGAAACGCTAATTCCACCTAAAACGCAGCTTTTCAGCGCTTCTGTGGATCCCTAGTGATATCTGCATTGCTTACTGTACTTATTTCCTTTTGCATTTAAGTTACCTGTAACACATTGCATTTAAGATACCTGGCACTTGCTCACTAAAGCAATTATATAAGTCAGCACTAAAAAATGAAAAGCACTACACCCTCACAAACTCCCCTTGAGTACCTTGTTCCCCATTGGCCCTTTTTTTTAATTATAAAGGAATTCCCAATACTATTCTAGCATGTCCAAAGGTCAGTTGTCAATCTCCTCTCCGGTCCAGCTGGTGAATCTGGGAATCTTGAGACAATGTTACAACTGCCTCATGTACACAGACAACCCTCTCCTCCTCCAAACAAATTCCAACACATGTGACAGCTGCAACCATATAGCCATACTGGAGGCAAAGCTGTCTCAACTCAGTACTGGCGAAACCAGTCAGGAGGAGAAGGAAACCACACTCACTACAATTCCAGTCTCACATAGACCTACCATGACAGCAAACCAAACACATAAACACACAAAAACATACTCGGAGGCTCTAAATAAAAATCTGCCTAAGCAGCAGAGACCTCCAAAGCAGACACCCAAGCAACCGCTACCCCAAAACAAAACACGTGCAACACATAGCTCACAAAGCCAGTTTGCCAAACAATCACAGCCCTTAAGGCTAAACAACACACCTGATACACTTGTAATAGGTGACTCTATCGTCAGGCACACTGACGTCCCGCTCACCAGGCTGAACAAGGAGAGGGTCATGGTGAGCTGCCTATCGGGCGCTAGGATCCGCCACATAACACAAGCACTCAGGTCACTCCAAGGCAAGTACAAATATGACTCAGTCATTGTCCATGCTGGTGTGAATGACCTGAGACATACCTCCCTGGACTACATGAAAAGAGACATAGAGGAGCTCTCTGAGCATGTAGCCCAGGCCGGTATGACCCTGACCTTGAGTAGCATCTTACCCTCACCAAGAATGATGGCACAATATGAAGACAAGATGATCAATTTCAACAATTGGCTTAAGTATTGGTGTCATTCAAAGGGGATCCAATGCCTGTCAGCCTGGGATGACATGCTCGACAAGCCACGATGCTTCGCTAGGGATGGCTTGCACCTGTCACCCTGGGCTTTGGATATTGGCAAAGGCTCTTGCTACCCCATTGCCTTTTTAGGCAAGGCTCAAAAGACAAACCCACCTCCATAGGTATCACAAGGGATAAGAAACTAAGAGTAATGCTACTCAAAGCCAGAAGTCTAAACCTCAAGATGCATGCACTCGAAACTCTCCTTAGCATGGAGAACATCAATATCTGTGCAGTAACAGAAACCTGGTTCAAGGCTCCCGAGAGCACCCCAGCACTACCAGGTTATACCTCATACCATGCTTTTCGGCCCAAAACCTGGACCGAACCACAAAAGTAGGGGAGTATCAATATTCACAAAGATACCCACACCTCCAGGTTGGTGGCACAGCACGAAGCATCAGAGACTATCCATGTGCAACTAACAGTTGGTAAAACTGCCTTCCAGTTTATAGCCTGCTACAGACCACCCTCCCAAACCCAGGAACCCCACTCGGCCTTCCTGAGAACACTGGAAAATATGAAGGTCTCTCCAAACACCATTATATTGGGTGACTTCAACTACCCAAACATAGACTGGGAGCATTACTCTAGCTCCAACACCCTAGCCCAAAGGTTCCTAGAATTTATAAACTCAAATGCTATGGAACAACTTGTTACCACTCCCACAAGAGGGGAAAACATACTGGACCTGATCATCACCAACATGGGGACTCTGTGCTCCAGACCAGAAGTATATCTCTCACTGGTAAGATCAGACTAATCTCACTGGATATTCACATCCCGACTCCACCCCCTGCCCTGAAAACCACAGTGAAAAACTTTTCTAAAGCAAATTTCACACTCCTCAAAACGAAGGTGGAATCCTTCAAAGCCCCCGGGCCTGTGGAAAATACGGCCCAGACCACAGAATCCTTTATAAATGCATTCTATGAACACCTTCAGGAATGCATGGATCATGCAATCCCAAATAAAACCAAGACCCAATCCTCCAAAAGCAGACGTCCTGTCTGGTGGACCCCAGCCATAAACAAACTATACAATAGAAGGAGGAAGCTACTACATGATAGAGCAAAATCGCAAAAAGGGAAGGCATCTCTGATCAGTATTAGCAAAAAACTATGGGCACTCATAAAATCGTCTAAGGCCAGCTTCGAGAGAAAAATTGCACAGGACACTAAGGATAATCACAAGGCTTTCTTTAGTTATGTTAGGAACTTGGGTGGGAATTCCCGGATATGCTCAGAATTAGTCCAAAATGACAAAAAATACACCGAACCCACAGACATTGCCAACATCCTAGCTGACAGATTTAGCGCAAACTCCCCCCCCCCACCAAAAGGGCAAATATCTATCCCAGCACAGTGCTGCCCCCCTGACATCTCAGATGCTCAGGTAAGAGCTGCCCTCTCCAAAGCAAAAAACACAGCATCAATGGGACCAGACGGTGTCCCGGGCTGCATCCTACATGAACTCCAAGAAGAGCTAATCCCAAACATAAAACTACTGTTCAATCTCAGCCTTACTACAGGATGTGTACCCAAAGAGTGGCGTACAGCAACAGTGGTCCCTCTCTACAAAGGTGGTCCCTCAATGGATCCTGGAAACTATCGCCCCATAAGCCTGACTAGCTTGGTCTGCAAAGCCATGGAAAGGATCATCATGGACCTCATAAATAAAGATATTGGGGACCTACAGACACTGTATCCTACCCAGTTCGGCTTTGTTAAGGGCAGATCCTGCCTCTTAAACCTGGTTGATTTCTTTGAAACAGTCACTAAGGCCATTGACGAGGGGAAGGTGGTCCACACAGCCTACCTGGACCTCGCAAAAGCCTTTGATACAATACCCCACTCGGGCATTATAGATAAGCTCACCAGCTTAAATATAAACCCCTATGTCACTAGATGGGTTGCAAACTGGCTCAAGGACAGAACCCACATGGTTAGAATTGCTGGAGCCATGTCAGACTCCAAGCCAGTTACAAGTGGCATCCCACAAGGCTCAGTCCTGGGACCTCTCTTGTTTGGTATATATTTCTCGGAGGCACAGGCCAACACAGAAGGACTGTGGCTGACCAAGTTCGTAGATGACTGCAAACTGGGCGCCATAATCGACTCTCCAGCCGACACAAGCATCATCCAAAAGGGCCTTATAGAAACAGACAACTGGTGCCAGAGCCATGGCCTCAAGCTAAACGCCAAAAAGTGTATAGTCATCCCCTTTGGCAAAAACAAAGTGCCCACAAATTACCACATAGGTGGTAATCCATTAAGTACAGAAGAAGTAATTAGGGACCTGTGGCCCCTATTTAATAGCAATCTCTCATTTGACACCCACGTGGCCAAAGAGGTTAGAAAAACATTTTATATAGCCCACCTAATCATGAAGGGATTCACATCTAGATCAGGGGAGGTCATCGTGCCTCTTTACTCATCCCTCATCAGGCCCATAATTGAGTACAATGCCCCTTTTGTGATGTACCTTACTAGACACCTGCAGCAACTGGAAAGACCCCAAAAGTACCTCACCAAGAGGATCAAAGGGCTCAAACAGATGCCATATGCTGCCCGGTTAAAGAAACTCCAGCTCTACTCAGTGGCATACCGCCTGCTCAGAGGCGATCTGTGCCTGACGTATAAAGCCATGTCCAACCCGGAATTAATGGACATGCTGCACCTCAGAAAATCCAAATCCCATCGAGCTACATGCTCGAGAGACTTGAACCTCAGCACTGAAATAAATAGGACATGCTGGAGGGACAGATTCATAACCCAGAGGCTCCATTCACTCTGGAATAAAATCCCTGTCCAGGTTAGGCAGAGTCCCTCACTGACTCTCTTCAAGAGGAATCTTGATGAGTGGATGGGAGATCATAGGTTTACCCCGGGTATCACTTCTGTGTCACTGTTAGAGAGAGGCACAGTATACTAACCTCGAAAAAGGGCATAGCAAAATTAATTTAAAATGGGTGGCGAAAGCCAAACACACTCTGGCTAGGCTTATAAATGCCCTAGGGCAGATAGCCTAGTATGAACCTATGAACCTATGAACTACTGTGGGGAAGATGACATATTCCATTTGCTTGCCCTACAGTGCTCTAGAGACTGCCAGTACTAATTGTCAGTCAAATGAAGTGTCAGTCAAATAAAATTTCAGTCATTTGGTCTCAGTCAAATGGGTGTCAGTCAATTGGAAGTTGGGGCAAATGAAGTAGACCCATATATGTATATATATATATATATATATATATATATATATATATATATATATATATATATATATATATATATATATATATATATATATATATATATATATATATATATGTTGATATTATTTATATATATATATATATATATATATATATATATATATATATGTGTGTGTATATATATATATATATATATATATATATATATATAGGTGTGTGTGTGTGTATGTGTATATATATATATATATATATATATATATATATATATATATATATATATATATATATATATATATATGTACATGTGTGTGTTGGGAGCAAGGCAGAACTGCAGAAGCCATAAGTACAAGAATATGAGTCTTGTAATGTCAGTCATTCACAGAACTGTGAAAAGAGCAAATATACATCCATCCATACATATATACATACATACAGTGAGAATAAGACAGAAATCCAAGACCTATAACTACTGGTAACATAACTTCAATCACAAAGTTGTGAAAAGGGGAAGCTTGAATTTGTGGTATCTTGAATAATTTCTTTTATTCCAACCTACAAAGATCTCAGTGATGGTGTATATATTAGTAATAGGGATGTATGAGTGCAGACCCCCATGTTTGGGGGTACTGCAAAAACAGTCTAGTGGCAGTATTACAATGATTTTCAGTATTCCTTGTACTTGGTTTTGTTATTTCCATTTGTGTACTTGTAGCTGTGGGATTCACAATTACAGACCCCACACTTGTGTCATATTGACTTTGTGACCCAGTTCATGTCCAAAATGGTGCATAGACCAGCTGATTAAAATGAAACTCTCCAGTGATGAAGCATCATTAAAAAAAAGGATTTTTATGCAGAAGCAATGAGTAGATGATGCAGAACTTAGAAGCAGTGGTCCTAATTTAGACAAGGCAGTTCCGTGTGTGTGTGTGTGTGGGGGGGGGGGGTTAAACTCTACCATGATTCAATTACAATCTGTTTCAAATAATGACTTTGTTGTTTCTGTACAAGTCCAGTACAGCAGGAAACCTAAATGAGGCAGATTCTCACTATGCACGACTCACCTCTGCTACTGATTCACATGCATGGAGACCATATAAGGGTGTTCCTGGGGTGAAAAACTACACCATAGTAATAAGTATGGAATGTGAACAAAGCACTTTGATATAATGTCACTCAAAAGGTTGGCAATGGCAACTTGCTTTTCACTGTTATGGGAGAAGAATAATGCTGGAATCCATCCAAAATGATATCAAAAATATCTAGAGTGTCATTGCAGTCATTTCATTTCTTCAGTTAGAGAAACTGTGAGGTCATAAGCAACTGATAACATTAAGTGTCTGCTTTAGTACTGATAAGGCAAGTTGTTTTGCATACTATCTGCTGACAGTGCCAAGTTGTTTGGAAAAATTCACTACTGGGTGGATTCATAACAATAAAACAATGCAAAATGTTGATATTGAATTTATGCATAGTGCTTCTTCATATGACCTTCACTTTTCCTTGCATTTTGTTTGAAGTTTCTGAGGCCAGATTGTTTACAGTAGTCACTTTTCACCACTGGTAATAGTGAAATGAATGGGACAGATCAAAGAGCTGAAATGAATGGAACAGATCAGAGAGCTTTTCAGGGCTTGCATTTTTAAATATGTCACCAGATGCAGTACAACTTCTATGTGGGGTTCTGTTATTTATTTACTTTACATGCTGTAGGATGAATAGCAGTGATTAATGTCAAATATCATATCAATGTCAACAAATGTCAAATAAATAAAATAATGTACAACAGGCTTTAGCATAAGTGTGTAAACTAGAGTTCTTTGAAAGAAAAGAACATGATACCAAACACTAAGAAAAACTTCACTGACATCAGAGTTGTTGCAGTACAGGTCTAATGATTTTTATGGAAATAGAAAACAGATAGGAACAATGAGAACTAAATGTTGGTATGTCAGGATGTTTCATATCTCTCAGCCTCAGTGCAAGAAATCTGAAAAAAAGCCAAAAATTATGGGGAGGAGCAAAGGCCCAAAAATAAAGACAGATTTTAAATACTGTTCTTTTATACATACCCCAGGATTCATGAGCAACCGTGCAGGATTTGCGTGGTCTAGATGATGTTTACGTGTTAGCGCAATGAGCAGCAGCGCTAATTGCATATGCATGCTGCTCATCACTCTTACATGAATAGAAGCTACTTTCCATGGTCAGTAACAGTGTTGGTGGCCACAAAAACAAATGCTGAGCACAAGTAAACAGTAAACAAACAGGCTTGCTTATAGGCAAATCTGTTAAGAGTGCTTGCAAAGACTGCACAAAAAGGTACATAGGGCAAATAATTCAAGCTGTACCAGGAAGGGAAAGTATACTGATTGCAATATGCAGAGAAATCAAATGTATGAATACAGAAATATATAAGAGGGGATGGTAAATGACAAGGTGAACTACAATAAAAGGGTTACCAGGCAGGTAAACTGAGCTGCGGACAATCTGTACAGAAATCAAAGATATGTATACGTGGTAAATGTTCAAATTGCACTAAGATAATTTATTAAAGTGTGCTTATGTATATTGTGACAAAGAGAAATACTGTTGCAAAACACAAAAATGCCAAGCACGAACAGAAGGATGAACCACTCCACAGTAAATAAATGCACCTAATCAGGCCAAATTCAATAAAACCAATACTGGAGTTTACTGAAGAGTATAAAACAAATGATAAGCGCCTTCGTCCTGACCACTTCAGAACTAGATGCATTAAGACGCAGTTGCCAGTAGAGCTCCCTCTTTTCTAATAAAAGAGACCAGGATCCACCTCGAGGTTCTGTTTTAATATTATCAATGGCAGTAAAATGAAAAGAATGACCAATATTTTCCATTATGTGCTTGCTAAGTGCATTTGTATCTTTTTTTGATTTTATGTCATACAAATGCTCATAGATACTTTTTTTAATTTATGGTCTGTTTTCCAATATAAAAACAGCTACAACAATTACATATAGTGCAATAAATAATCCTTTCAGAACCACAATTGTATTTGTTATGAAGTTTTACTTCAATGTTGTTTATCAGAAAAGTGATACCTTCCTTAATGTGTTTACAATAGTTACGCATGGCACAATTTTTCATGTGCCCAACATTATTCATTCCCTTTGGTTTCATCTCAAATATATTCTTTAAGTTTCTGCCCTTCTTAAATACTATGGCAGGATGGCTTTTTCATGATTTAGTATGGAACAACTCTTTTCTAAGATTTTTCGTAATGTATAACTGTCATTAGTGTATATGGTAATGAAAGACGACTTATAGTCCCTTTTTATTTCTTGGTTCTCCACATTTAAGCATTGAGTGGAGTTGTTGATACTGGTGATGCTGGTGTCAATATCTGATAGTAAAGGACTAAAATGAACTCTCTCCATTTATTTACTACTTCCAACTTAATATCAGCAATAAATTTGTATGGATAGCCTCTCTTTTAAAACATGGCTTTCAAGTTTTCACATTCACTGAGAAAATCATCCATAACTGAAACCATTCGGGCTGCCCTAACAAATTGCCCCTTTACAATGGCTTTTTTTCTGTTTCAGTGGATGTGTACTTGAGTAATGGAGTAAGGAGTTGGAGTAGGTTTCCTTTCTATATATTTTTTAAACAAATTTATTGTTTGTATAATCTTTAGTGAGAAGAACGTCTAGAAAGGGCAACTGGTCCATACTATAATTATGTGTGAATTTCAAAAATGTAGTAGTAGAATCCATATAAGAAATTAATTCATTGATGTGTTCTGGGGGCCCATCTCACAAAATAAAAATGTCATCCAGGAACCGGGTGTAACATTTTACATAATGTAACATCGGATTGTTAAACAAAAACTTCTTTTCCCATTGGGTGACAACAATATTTGCATATAGACCCCCACAAGAAGAACCCATTGCCACCACCTCCTGTTGCAGATATATTTCATGGTTAAAGTAGATAAAGTTGTTTTTCAAAACAAGTTCAAGTAAGTGTGTATATACTTGGACATTGTTGTGTTCAACTCCTTTTTCATTTAAGTATTCTGAAAACCATTCCAAACATGTGTTATGGGGAATAAAAGAATATAAATCTTTGATGTCAATAGTCAAAAGGATATACCCAGTTTTAAATGGAATGTTGTTAATGAGATGTAAAAAACTCCATGAGTCCTTACATATATGGGTTTCAGAGAATACCAGTTCTTTAAGTCTAATGTCTAGGAGTTTTGTGAGTGGGTGGGTAATGGAACCTTTTGCATCCACAATAGGTATCATGGGTGGCTGTTCGAGGTTTTTATGAAGTTTAGGTAGCCCAAACATCACTGACATCCTGGGATATGACACTGTGAGATAGTTTAACTCTTCAGTGGTGATGGACCCCTCTATGAATAAATCCTGTAACTCATTCTTAATTGTATTGTATGCTGTGTATAATTCATTCAAGGAGGATTTTGCATATGCTATCCCATTCAAAATGTGTAACATCTTGTTAGTGTAATCAACATGATTCATAAGGACTACACCTCCTCCCTTGTCAGGTTTCATTATTCTGACCAAATCAAGTACACTTTTAACGTCCTGTAATACACCCTCCACATTACTGTCTGTCTGTCTTTGTTGATTAATCCTTAAAAAATTACGAATATCAAGTTCACATATTCTTTCAAACAGTTAGATAATCAGGTGAACGGGTGGTGTATGTGCTTCACATGGCTAAAGGATTAATAAAATTTTCTGATAATGCATTCCGAAAAAGGACCTTGAAATTCAACTTATGTGTGTATAATTTCAGGTCAATTAATGTGCTAGAAATGTCTGTGGGTTGTGCAGGTACGTAAGTAAAACCTTTTGAAAATAAGTCACAGTGCTTAGTCTCAATAAACACATCAGAAAAATTGGGTAATCTAACAGTGTAGTACCTCGCAGGATGCGCAGTAGCAAACCCCTCCCCTAACATGCCCACACCTTACAAAGTTACATTCACAGGGGTTCTGAGGTTTTCTGGAACCGTACTAGATATACTGTATGTTGGTTAGGATTTCTGTGTACAAAAATACTGCAGTTATAGTCAGTGTAAAACAAAAATGACTGACTACAGCTTTATTTTTAGGTGGCATGCTAGGTCGTCTAACAAGAAATATGTCAATAGATGCCACATTGTTAAATTTGTGAGCTCTACATACCTGTCTCATTCTCTCTGGAAGGTTATGGTTTTAAGATTATGAAGAACTTTATTTCACCTTCAGAATGGATAGGGATGCTGAAAACATCTTGCCATGGAATAAGGGAGCACAGCTGTATGATGGCAAAACAAGTTACTGGCTCCTTTACTTCTGTTTTCTCAGATGTTCTCCGTGTTTCACTGTTGCAGTCATTACATTTGGGTAATCTGCTGGCAGGTTGCCCTCAGTTGGCCTGGTTAACAAAGTCTTGGGTCCTGCGTTGGTTGCTGTCCCTTCTTCCATGATGTCAGGTCGTCAGGGGTATAAAACATGCAGCTGACGCCATTTTCATCAGTCTTTCTTGCTGCACGGTGCCCGAAGCAGAAGCAGTTTGCAAGTGCCGGTCAGCCGACTTCTGAAATTTTCATTTTCGAGTTTCAGAACTGAAGTCTTCAATTTAAAGCTAAGTACCCCACTGGGGAAACGTTTTCTTGCTCTTTACTGATGTCAGTAAAAGTTAATAATTGTATTACTTGTGGGAAGCAAATACTTCATAAGGATTTTCATTTGTACTGTATTCTTTGCCCAGGCCCTGACCACAATGTGCCTTGCTGTCGGTTTTGTGCTAAATTTAATCAACGCACTATTAAGCGTCGGTATAGTTATGCTTCAAAATATTTTGGCTCAAGATTTAACTATCCAGAAATGTCATTGGTTTAGCAATCCGACTACCGGAATACACAAAAAACGCAAAGAAAAAGACAGAGACAGACCGTCGAGGTCCAAAACCGATGACGAAGCTTCTCCTAAGCCAGTCGCCGGTTCGCCAGTACTCAGTGAGGTGCTTTCGCAGCCCCTGATACCCGCTACTTTTGATTCGCAGGCCTCTACTGAGACCCATTTGGAGTCTGGTATGCCGCGAGATACTTTAAGTATTGAACCCGCGGATGTCTCTACCTTAGATGAGTCCGGAGCCGCTGAGCAGGCACCAGCTTCTGAGAGTGTTTTCAGGCCTAAAGATTCAAAACCTAGGCCAAAATCAACTTCTATGTCTAAAAAACTGAAGCTTGGGCCACGTGCACAGGCCCCTATGCCTAAAAAACAAATGATCAAAATGGCTGAGGATTTAATTACCTTGATCAGGGGTTCCCATCCCCCTCCTGCTAAGAGGCTTAGGCAAGGCACTGACTATGAATCATCAGATCAGGTTTCTATTTCTTCTGATTCCTCTTCTGATCAGGAATTATCTATTCCACATTATGAGGACTCTGATGCAGAAGATTCCATCCCTTCTGCTTCTCCTCCTGAGGATTTTTCTTTTGGAGAAACATTGCATACCTTAAGGGAACACTTTCACTGGGAGAGTCAGGATTTTTCAGAATCTAAAAAGAGGCTTAGGGATTTCCTTCTTCTTCCTCAGCATAGGCCTTTGGCTATACCTCCTGTTCTAGACATTGTTGATGATGTTTTACTCAGAATCCAGCATGGCTCCTGATGCCCTGCCTCTGGCTCCTAGTAAGCCAGACAGATATTACAAGGTTCCTGACTCACACAAATTCCTTTTTAAAAAACCTACTGCTGACCTCAGGGTCCCAAGGGTGTGAAGGCTTCTACTGCTAAAAATCCTACCCCTTCTGATAGAGGCTCCAAGGCGCTAATTAGATGGGGTAAGAAGGTTTACATGTCTGCAACCTTGGCAATCAGGGCTTTAAACTGCCAATTTCATATGCTTAAATATCAGCAGCATGTCATGGGCTTACTTAAACAGAAAATGATGTTGATTTCTGATTGTGTGGAAAATAAAGAGTTGCAGGATTTATTGCATTCAGCTGAACAAGTTGGAAAGTATACTTTGCAATGTGGTTTTGATTCCTTGGAGGCCTCTTGCAGGGCCACTATAACTGGATCTGTGATAAGAAGGCATGCTTGGCTCAAGGAGCAAAATCTGCCTGATCATATTAAAGCAAAATTGTTGGATGCTCCTTTACAACAGGACAGTCTATTTGGTAATAAGGCAGAAGAAGTTTTGAAAAAGATGGAAGATAAAACTAAATCTATGCAAACTGTAAAATATTTCTTACAAGTGCAGCCACCCAGGTTCAGTAGGCACTGGCCTACTAAGAATTGGTCCTTTCCAGTACCCACCAGAGCCACTTATGTCAAACCCAGACACTCCAAAGGCTCCAGGTTTCAGTCACAAGGAACTTATAGAACAAAACAATGGGGTGCCTCCACCTCCAAATCTGGAAGTAACAAGGCACCTTCTTATGGTAACAGTCTCAATGACTTTCCTCTGCAATCACCAAGCACTTATATTTTGGCTGCCCCTTTGGAGGGAAAACTGTCACTTCATGCAAGAAATTGGCAACTAATTACCCAGGACAAGTGGGTTTTAAATATAGTATCCCAGGGATACAGATATCATTTCCATATGTTGCCAATCCCAAACGGATGGCCAGATCTGCCTCCAAATCAGTGGGCAGAGGCCCATAAACAAGTTATGTCCCTCATGAATATGGGGGCTATTCAACCAGTACCAGAAAAGGAAAAGGGACAAGGTTTTTATTCAAGACTTTTCCTGGTACCCAGAAAAGACAAATCATGGCGTCCAATTCTGGACTTATCCATTCTAAATACATTTCTGGACATTCCAAAATTCAAGATGCTGACTCTACAACAGTTACTGCCTATGCTAGGCAAGGATGCCTGGCTCGTAACTCTAGACTTAAAAGAGGCTTACCTGCATATCCCAATCAGGGAATCTTGCAGAAGATACCTCCGCTTCAAAGCAGGCTATTTGCATTACCAGTTCTCTGCACTGCCCTTTGGCTTATCTACTGCGCCCAGGGTCTTCACAAAGTGCCTGGCACCAGTAATTGCATTTTGCAGACAAATAAACATTCAAATTTATCCTGGACAATTGTCTAATTCAAGCAGAAAACAAGAACATTCTTCTAAAACATCTGATGTTTGTGAAAAGGCTTCTAACTTGTCTAGGGTACACGATAAATGAAAAGACATCACAACTGGTACCCTCTCAAGCAATTACATTCCTGGGTGCAAACTTGAATACAACTGTCCAGATGACTTACCTTACGCCAGAAAAAGAAATTCATTTAATGACTTACTTCAAACAAGTGGCCACAAAACCCAGCTATCTGCAAGACAAATTCTGCAGGCCTTGGGGTTCATGGCTTCCTGCATTCTAATAATTCCATATGCAAGACTGCATATGAGGAAACTTCAATGGTACCTAAAAAGCTTATGAAGTCAACAATGTCACAGCCTGGAAACAATGATTCCTATCATTCCTTGCCTGCAGCAAGAGTTCCTATGGTGGGCAGAGGCCTGTCACCAAAACAAGGGACTATCATTCATTCCACCCTTTGCCACCCAAACCCTGACTACAGACGCATCAGATTATGCTTGGGAGGGACGCATCTGGCAGGGAGATGCATTCAGGGCCAATGGAGCCCAAATCAAATGCACCTACATATCAACCAGAAAGAGATGCTAGCTGTACAGAATGCTCTGACAGCCTTCAAGGACTATCTTCATCCAGGACAACTACTGATAAAGACAGACAACACCACAGTCATGTGGTACATAAACAAGCAGGGAGGTACCCATTCCTACCACCTTTGCAGACTAGCCATGGCTTTGTGGAACACGGCCTTGACTTATCAAATACATCTACAAGCTCAATTCCTGCCAGGAAAGCAAAATACTCTGGCAGATGAACTAAGCAGAAATCTTATGGACCCACATGAATGGAAACTGGATCTACAAATCTTCAGTATGTTGACATGCAAATGGGGGAGCCCAGACATGGATCTTTTTGCCTCACCCCAAAACTATCAGCTGGACAAATTCTGCACAAGAATTCATCACAAAAAAGCATGGAAAGTGGATGTTGTATCCTTCAGCTGGAAAAACCTGTCAGTCTATGCCTTTCCCCCTCTGCCTCTGCTCTCCAAGGTCTTACTAAAAGTCAGACAGGAAAAACCAAAAATGATTCTGATTGCTCCAGACTGGCCTCGCCAACACTGGTACCCACCCCTACGCAATATGTCACACCTTCCTCTGTGGTACCTGCCTCAGACTCCTTATCTACTGTCTCAGCAGAACTATCAAATTCTGCACACTCAGCTCCAAACTCTGAATCTTGCAGCATGGCTAATCAACTAATTTCACCAGTTACATCTCTCAGCAAACCTGTGATGGATGTCATTTTGGAGGCTAGAAGGCCTAGTACTAGAAAATTGTATGCTGATAAATGGAAAAGATTCTGTGCCTGGAACCAGGCACAAGGAATAAGCACAGCAATGCCCAATATTCCTCAGATTCTGCAATATTTAACTGAGATGCTTCACAAGGGCCTATCTTTCTCTTCCATAAAAATCCATGCCTCTGCCATTTCAGCTCATTACAACATAGAGCCTCCCCTCTTTTCTCATCCATTGCTAAAGCAGTATCTCAGAGGGGCCAAAAATTTAAGACCCCCCAGGAGAGCACCAACTCCTGCATGGGACCTCAATTTTGTGTTGGAAAAGCTCACCCTACCTCCTTTTGAGCCAGCTGCTACTGCAGACATAAAATTTCTCTCTTGGAAGACAGCTTTTCTTTTAGCAGTCACTTCAGCTAGAAGGATTTTAGAACTACAGGTTCTCATGGCAGTGGAGCCTTTTATTATCTTTTACCCAGACAGGATGGCGCTCAGGACCAATCCATCCTTTATGCCTAAAGTGGTATCTAGTGTGGCTCTTAATCAGACCATTCATCTGCCAACTTTTTTCCCAAATCCACAGAACAAGGGTGAGCGGATTCTGCATTCAGTGGATGTACACAGACAACTAAGATTCTACTTAAACAGGGCAAAATCTCTAAGAAAATCTGAGCAATTACTGGTGGCATTTGCTGCAGGGGCAGAGGGAAAGGCTATTTCAAAGCAGGCTATTTTAAAATGGATAAGCCATTGTATTAGTTTCTGCTACATGCACCATGGTAAACCGGTTCCCAAGGGGATCAGATCCCATTCCACCAGGACTGCATCTACTTCTGCAGCCTTTCTCAGAGGGGTTCCTACCAGAGATATTCTAGAAGTGGCTACCTGGAGCTCAGTTCATACATTCACCAAACATTACCATTTACCTCTCTTCTCTAAATCCAGAGCAGGTTTTGCCACTGCTGTCCTGCAGGGCCTTATAGCTGCTCCTAATGCTCCATCCTCCCAACCATAGCTTTGGGATTTTACCCAAATGTAATGACTGCAACAATGAAACATGAACATAGTACAGTTGTGTACACTTACCATAAATGTAGATGTTCGAGTGTATTCACTGTTGCAGTCTGGGTTACCCACCCACCAGCCCCCTGTTTTTTCTTTTACTATACCTCATCTTTCTTTTACTATGCTCAAAAGCCTTTTTGGTGTATTTGCTTTTATTTGGAGGTATATTTGTTGTGTTCTAAATTACATGCATATGTACTTATATATATTTATATTTTGCTCCCCATTTGGGGGCACCTTACATCTGGGTCAAGAAAAACGGATGAAAATGGCATTGGCTGCATATTTTATACCCCTGACGACCTGATGTCATGGAAGAAGGGACAGCAACTGACGCAGGACCCAAGACTTTGTTAATCAGGCTGACTGAGGGCAACCTGCCAGCAGATTACCCAAATGTAATGACTGCAAAAGTGAATAAACTCGAACATCTACATTTATGGTAAGTGTAAACAACTGTACTTTCATTCTAAATTTACATGTTTCTGTACTGGCCTCATTGGAGAGTAAAGTCATTAACTATTCTTACATCTGCAAGAAATAGTGTTGAAAATTTAATAAAGGTGTCTAAAAATAATTTAGTACAAGAATTACCATTGCGGTAATCTAACGGTAATCGCGGTAATTAATGTAAGGTGCTTATCTAACATTGTTAAATTTGTGAGCTCTACATACCCGTCTCATTCTCTCTGGAAGGTTATGTTATGTTATCAGGCTGCTTAATAGTAGCATTAAGGAATAATCATGAAAAAATACATTATAGTTCAATATAGTTTGTAAGTCAGTGTATAGCAGGCATTATGGAGTCATTTACATCAGAAAATGTGCACCGAGATGAAAACCATTAATAGGAATTCTGGGAGTGCTGAGGTAGGCTTCTGAGTAACATTTATGGAGCACATTTTGGCTACTGAGTACAGCCCGTGTCAGCTCTGACATATTCTCAAGGCCCTCACAGTATTAATGAAACAGTAAGTTGGTGGTATCCATTTAGGCAGACAATTACTTATTTATTTGTTTGTTTGTTTATTTATTATTTTTCTGGCAAGGGTAGAGCACTGCTCCAGCAGTACCTATTTCACACTCAGTGCTTGTTACACAAATAGACGGTATCAGCAGGAATTGAGTAATTTACGTAACGGTGGAATGAACAATTAATAATTATTAAAAATACAGAAAAAAGAAAATGTATGTGTAATCTATATTTCATAAATGTATGACATGTTAATATAGTTTGTTTCTCTTTCTGTTAATATATGTGTGCCTATAATTTAGTAGAAGAATTACCATTGCGGTAATCTAACGGTAATCGCGGTAATGAATGAAAACTGTCACTCAGATGTGCGATGACCTGACAATCAATGTGGACACACCCTAACCTGCGCAGAACTGCCCGCAAGGTACTACACTGTTAGATTACCAAAAATTGTACACTTTGAAATCGCCTTCACCATTAGTAATGATATGACAATGGGGTAGTACATGGTCAGAAAACACCTTTAAAATAGCTGGAGAATCATTATTTAATTTCTGTTGGACCAAGTTTGATTCTGTACTCCCTCCCGCTCCAATTGAATCTCCCCCTTGTGTTCCATTGAGTACTGGGGGGATAAGTGTTCCCCTGGTGTGTTTCCCAGGGTTGATCTGAGACTGCTGTTTTGTTCCTAATTTTCTCCGACCGTCTTAGGGGTGGGAATTCTCGTGGGTCTAAAAAATAATTTTGTCCATTGTTAGCAATATCACAATCAACTTCAGTGTTGTTAACAGTATTGTTACCAAGAAAATTATTATAACCATGGTCTTGGAATTTGTTACCCCAGTCCTGTGAAGGAGGTGGTTTGGGGTAAGCCCATCCATTCCCATAGTCATTTTTGTCCCTGTTAAGCCTTTTTACCTTACGTGCTGTTATAGAGGTAGAAATCTGCTCAATACTGTGAAAAATACGTATATATTAATATTTAAATTCATCATATTGTGTGTGTGTTCACTTATTCTTTTATCAAGCTCTGAAACACTAGTAATTAAATCATTAATCATAACATCATTACTTTTCACAATAACTTTCTTGTATTCAACACCATAAGCATCAAAAAGAGTCATAAGTTCTTTGTGCAGGTAAGAACCTGCTTTTAAACCACTGGGATAACATCACATTCGGAGTCCCTTAGGAAAAATGTGCTGTTTTATACATTCAGCAAAGTATGCATTGTCAAGCTGCAAGCACTTGATTTTTCAAAGTTTTAAGTCAAATTCTTCTAAAAGTAATTGAATATTATTGTTAAAACAGTACCTGTTGGTTGTTTTTCACTATTCAAAACTATGGCTTCAGTAAGCTAGTCCTTTAAAACTGGAACAGAACCTCTGTAATTGGAATGAATACTTGATCCTGCCACAGTAGGTTGAGAATCCGAATTTGCAGTTCTCTGTCCACAAGGGATTGCATGTTCATCTTCATTAGCTAATCCAGCCCTAAGGAATGTAGAGTTCAATGAATTAAGTGTGTTTCCTTCATTGAAAATGCTCTGTAAACTAGTAGAAGCAACCACTGCTTCTCCTGGAGTGCTCATTGTGCGCCTGATGTCAGGGGTGTTTGGCCACATCGATGGGGGCGTGGCCACATCATTAGGGGGAGGGCCGAGAAAGGAATCAACCTTTTTAGTTAAACCTTGTGCAATGACAGTTAAATTCAAAATGGCTTGCTGTCATAGGCGGCCTTAGGCATAGGCCGACTAGGCAGCTGCCTAGGGCGCCGCTCTAACAGGGGCGCTTTTCTAGTATTTATTTGCTGTAAGTAGACCAGGATGGGGGCACCAAGTTGTGTGGTGGAGGGAGCCGTGTAACCCTTTTGCCTAGGGAACCAGTTGACATAAGGCCGTTCCTGCTTGCTGTAGAACAATGAAATTAGTCTCCTGAGTTACAAGGTGAGCAGATAAATCCATGCTGTCCTCGTCGGCCATCCAAACCAGTAAAAAAGATAATAAGAAAAAACTGTTGCAAAACACAGAAATGCCAAGCAAGAACAGAAGGATGAACCACTCCACAGTAAATAAATGCACCTATTCAGGCCAAATTCAGTAAAACCAATACGGAGTTTATTGAAGAGAATAAAACAAATGATAAGCGCCCTCGTCCTGACCACTTCAGAACTTCATCAGATAATAAATTTAAACACACAATCACTTTATATAGTACAGAAAAACTGGGTAAAAAAATCATTAATACATTATTTAAACTGACACACTCCCTTAAAGGAAAAGACATGTAAAAGACTGTATTATATATGTAACATATAAAATCTGTATAAGATAGAATAAATAGGTGGTAAAAAACTCTCATTGTAGTATAACAACATAGATAAAATGGTGTTTAAAAATACATAAATAGTGAATAAATAATTATTTAAAACAGTGTTATCTTTCTAGGGCTTTTAATTTTAAAAGAGAGCTGATAGAAATGTGTTCATTTAAGCCTGGCCAACTAGATGCATTAAGACGCAGTTGCCAGTAAAGCTCCCTCTTTTCTAGCAGCCCAAATGGTTTCAGTTATGGATGATTTTCTCAGTGAATGTGACAACTTGAAATCCATGTTTTCAAGGAGAGGCTATCCATACAAATGTATTACTGTTATTATGTTGGAAGAAGTAAATAAAAGGGAGAGAGGTCATTTTAGTCCTTTACTAGTGGTGGTGCTGTGGTAGTGTTGTTCCCTCACAGTAAGACGTTGTCCTGTTCGATTCTCAGCTAGAGCGTCTTCTGTGTGGAGACATGCGTGAATGGATGTGCGTCAGGGCTGGCAACTCGGCACATACAAATGTACTGCAAATCATTAGCAGACTGGAGTTCCGCTGCGGCGACCCCTAACCGGGAAAAGCCAAAAGACACAACAACAACTATCAGATATTGACACCAGCATCACCAGTATCAGCAACTCCACTCAATGCTTAAATGTGGAGAACCGAGAAATAAAAAGGGACTATAAGATGTCTTTCATTACCATATAAACTAATGACAGTTATACATTAAGAAAAATCTTAGAAAAGAATTGGTCCATACTAAATCATGAAAAAGCCATTAGACCATTTATTGATTCACATCCTGCCATAATATTTAAGAAGGGCAGAAACATAAAAAATATATTTGAGATGAAACCAAAGGGAATTAATAATGTTGGGCACATGAAAAAGTGTGCCATGTGTAACTATTGTAAACACATTAAGGAAGGCAGCACTTTTCTGATAAACGACATTGAAGTAAAACTTCATCAAAAATACAATTGTGGATCTGAAAGGATCATTTATTGTGCTATATGTAATTGTTGTAGCTGTTTTTATATTGGAAAAACGGACTGTAAATTAAAAAAATGTATCTATGAGCATTTGTATGACATAAAATCAAAAAAAGATACAAATGCACTTAGCAAGTACATAATGGAAAATATTGGTCATTCTTTTAATTTTACTGCCATTGATAATATTAAAACAGAACCTCGAGGTGGATCCTGGTCTCTTTTATTAGAAAAGAGGGAGCTCTACTGGCAACTACATCTTAATGCATCTAGTTGGCCAGGCTTAAATGAACACTTTTCTATCAGCTCTCTTTTAAAATTAAAAGCCCTAGAAAGATAACACTGTTTTAAATAATTATTTATTCATTATTTATGTATTTTTAAACACCATTTTATCAATGTTTTTATACTACAATGAGAGTTTTTTACCATCTATTTATTCTATCTTATATAGATTTTATATATTACATATATAATACATGACAATCAATGTGGACACACCCTAACCTGCGCAGAACTGCCCGCAAGGTACTACACTGTTAGATTACCAAAAATTGTACACTTTGAAATCGCCTTCACCATTAGTAATGATATGACAATGGGGTAGTACATGGTCAGAAAACACCTTTAAAATAGCTGGAGAATCATTATTTAATTTCTGTTGGACCAAGTTTGATTCTGTACTCCCTCCCGCTCCAATTGAATCTCCCCCTCGTGTTCCATTGAGTACTGGGGGGATAAGTGTTCCCCTGGTGTGTTTCCCAGGGTTGATCTGAGACTGCTGTTTTGTTCCTAATTTTCTCCGACCGTCTTAGGGGTGGGAGTTCTCGTGGGTCTAAAAAATAATTTTGTCCATTGTTAGCAATATCACAATCAACTTCAGTGTTGTTAACAGTATTGTTACCAAGAAAATTATTATAACCATGGTCTTGGAATTTGTTACCCCAGTCCTGTGAAGGAGGTGGTTTGGGGTAAGCCCATCCATTCCCATAGTCATTTTTGTCCCTGTTAAGCCTTTTTACCTTACGTGCTGTTATAGAGGTAGAAATCTGCTCAATACTGTGAAAAATACGTATATATTAATATTTAAATTCATCATATTGTGTGTGTGTTCACTTATTCTTTTATCAAGCTCTGAAACACTAGTAATTAAATCATTAATCATAACATCATTACTTTTCACAATAACTTTCTTGTATTCAACACCATAAGCATCAAAAAGAGTCATAAGTTCTTTGTGCAGGTAAGAACCTGCTTTTAAACCACTGGGATAACATCACATTCGGAGTCCCTTAGGAAAAATGTGCTGTTTTATACATTCAGCAAAGTATGCATTGTCAAGCTGCAAGCACTTGATTTTTCAAAGTTTTAAGTCAAATTCTTCTAAAAGTAATTGAATATTATTGTTAAAACAGTACCTGTTGGTTGTTTTTCACTATTCAAAACTATGGCTTCAGTAAGCTAGTCCTTTAAAACTGGAACAGAACCTCTGTAATTGGAATGAATACTTGATCCTGCCACAGTAGGTTGAGAATCCAAATTTGCAGTTCTCTGTCCACAAGGGATTGCATGTTCATCTTTATTAGCTAATCCAGCCCTAAGGAATGTAGAGTTCAATGAATTAAGTGTGTTTCCTTCATTCAAAATGCTCTGTAAACTAGTAGAAGCAACCACTGCTTCTCCTGGAGTGCTCATTGTGCGCCTGATGTCAGGGGTGTTTGGCCACATCGATGGGGGTGTGGCCACATCATTAGGGGGAGGGCCGAGAAAGGAATCAACCTTTTTAGTTAAACCTTGTGCAATGGCAGTTAAATTCAAAATGGCTTGCTGTCATAGGTGGCCTTAGGCATAGGCCGACTAGGCAGCTGCCTAGGGCGCCGCTCTAACAGGGGCGCTTTTCTAGTATTTATTTGCTGTAAGTAGACCAGGATGGGGGCACCAAGTTGTGTGGTGGAGGGAGCCGTGTAACCCTGTTGCCTAGGGCACCAGTTGACCTAAGGCCGTTCCTGCTTGCTGTAGAACAATGAAATTAGTCTCCTGAGTTACAAGGTGAGCAGATAAATCCATGCTGTCCTCGTCGGCCATCCAAACCAGTAAAAAAGATAATAAGAAAAAACTGTTGCAAAACACAGAAATGCCAAGCAAGAACAGAAGGATGAACCACTCCACAGTAAATAAATGCACCTATTCAGGCCAAATTCAGTAAAACCAATACGGAGTTTATTGAAGAGAATAAAACAAATGATAAGCGCCCTCGTCCTGACCACTTCAGAACTTCATCAGATAATAAATTTAAACACACAATCACTTTATATAGTACAGAAAAACTGGGTAAAAAAATCATTAATACATTATTTAAACTGACACACTCCCTTAAAGGAAAAGACATGTAAAAGACTGTATTATATATGTAACATATAAAATCTGTATAAGATAGAATAAATAGGTGGTAAAAAACTCTCATTGTAGTATAACAACATAGATAAAATGGTGTTTAAAAATACATAAATAGTGAATAAATAATTATTTAAAACAGTGTTATCTTTCTAGGGCTTTTAATTTTAAAAGAGAGCTGATAGAAATGTGTTCATTTAAGCCTGGCCAACTAGATGCATTAAGACGCAGTTGCCAGTAAAGCTCCCTCTTTTCTAGCAGCCCAAATGGTTTCAGTTATGGATGATTTTCTCAGTGAATGTGACAACTTGAAATCCATGTTTTCAAGGAGAGGCTATCCATACAAATGTATTACTGTTATTATGTTGGAAGAAGTAAATAAAAGGGAGAGAGGTCATTTTAGTCCTTTACTAGTGGTGGTGCTGTGGTAGTGTTGTTCCCTCACAGTAAGACGTTGTCCTGTTCGATTCTCAGCTAGAGCGTCTTCTGTGTGGAGACATGCGTGAATGGATGTGCGTCAGGGCCGGCAACTCGGCACATACAAATGTACTGCAAATCATTAGCAGACTGGAGTTCCGCTGCAGCGACCCCTAACCGGGAAAAGCCAAAAGACACAACAACAACTATCAGATATTGACACCAGCATCACCAGTATCAGCAACTCCACTCAATGCTTAAATGTGGAGAACCAAGAAATAAAAAGGGACTATAAGATGTCTTTCATTACCATATAAACTAATGACAGTTATACATTAAGAAAAATCTTAGAAAAGAATTGGTCCATACTAAATCATGAAAAAGCCATTAGACCATTTATTGATTCACATCCTGCCATAATATTTAAGAAGGGCAGAAACATAAAAAATATATTTGAGATGAAACCAAAGGGAATTAATAATGTTGGGCACATGAAAAAGTGTGCCATGTGTAACTATTGTAAACACATTAAGGAAGGCAGCACTTTTCTGATAAACGACATTGAAGTAAAACTTCATCAAAAATACAATTGTGGATCTGAAAGGATCATTTATTGTGCTATATGTAATTGTTGTAGCTGTTTTTATATTGGAAAAACGGACTGTAAATTAAAAAAATGTATCTATGAGCATTTGTATGACATAAAATCAAAAAAAGATACAAATGCACTTAGCAAGTACATAATGGAAAATATTGGTCATTCTTTTAATTTTACTGCCATTGATAATATTAAAACAGAACCTCGAGGTGGATCCTGGTCTCTTTTATTAGAAAAGAGGGAGCTCTACTGGCAACTACATCTTAATGCATCTAGTTGGCCAGGCTTAAATGAACACTTTTCTATCAGCTCTCTTTTAAAATTAAAAGCCCTAGAAAGATAACACTGTTTTAAATAATTATTTATTCATTATTTATGTATTTTTAAACACCATTTTATCAATGTTTTTATACTACAATGAGAGTTTTTTACCATCTATTTATTCTATCTTATATAGATTTTATATATTACATATATAATACAGTCTTTTACATGTGTTTTCCTTTAAGTGGGGGTGTCAGTTTAAATAATGTATTAATTGTTTAATGATTTTTTTTACCCAGTTTTTCTGTACTATATAAAGTGGTTATGTGATTATATGTATTATCTGATGAAGTTTTTAAGTGGTCAGGATGAAAGCACTTATCGTTTATTTTGTTCTCTTCAATAAACTCCAGTATTGTTTTTTTTGAATTTGTCCTGAATAGGTGCATTTATTTACTGTGGAGTGGTTCATCCTTCCATTCCTGCTTGGTATTTTTGCATTTTACAAAAGGGAAATACTGCCAGGCCAGCTAGCTGGAATTTTGTAAACAATTATATGTTATTTGTGAATATTAATATGATTTATATAGAAGGGTGACAGAAGGAGATATTGCCAGGCCTGCTGTTTGGAATTTTGTAGATGGTTATGTGTCATTTGTGAATGTCAGCATGCTTCATGTAGGATGCTGGTGTTGCAGATGTATTAGAGTTGTATGTCATATTGTACAGATGTGTGCTGAAGAGATATTTTGTAAACTACTGAACAGAAATGTATATACACTATTGTAACTGTTTAGATGTGTATATTTTAACAGGTAGATTGAACAAAGAAGATTAACTTGCAAAACTTCAGAAGAATAGTTGAAATTAAGTTACTTTATGGCTGGGCCATAAACAAAAGAGATGTTATCTTTCAGTTTCAGTGCAACAGGAGACATAATGTCTAGAACTAGAAGTTTTTTTTGTATTGTCTTGGAAGTGTTTATTGTTATGTGACTTCTGGGAACTGCCTTAGATCTAAGAGAAGTCCTTGTTTATGTATTTTAACTGGCATATGTTAAATGCTAACAGCTGCATCAGTGGGGGCTTTCACCTGGGGTAATCAGATGACAAAAAATTATGTCATGCTGCAAGCTACCCCAGCAGCAATATTTGAAATATTAATTTAAGAACTCTCTGAGAGAGAGGCTGGGCATTTTGTATTTTGTCTTTGATCTGACAAGAACATCCACTCACCACATCTGCCTGCTTGCTCTGTAAGTAAGTTAACTAGGGTACAGTAATTTCTCTTAGATACAGTCAGAAATATAGAGAAGTATAGCTTAGATGTTTTCTTTACTTATTTAAGCCTGTCCTGCAATGTTGTTTTAAACATTTCCATGATTTTGAACTCTGATGTAACTGTGATTATTTACTGAGTATTTTTTTGTTCTTTTATTATTTATTATTAAATATATTTAAACCTATCATTGTGGCTGATATTTGTGAGACATATTTAAGTTCTGAGAGTACTTGCATATTTATTTGGTGACACTGTGGGCCACTCCTAATAGTCTTGCTCTTGGTCATACTACCATTTCTATTGATAGTAACACACAGTAAGATTAGAGACCCTTTGTTAAGTGCCTTAAAATAGCTGATAAGGACTTGGCTGGTGGCAATAATCACTACTTTATAGTCTGGGCAAAAGGGGACATAGCTAGTAAATCAAATCTCAAAGAGTGTGTGTGTCAGCTACTTGGGCAGGGACACAAAGCACTGGTTGGACAGAAGGGGTGCTGGAAGTCTTGGCTTGGACACTCAGCTGAGATCTCAGATGTATTGCTGTGCAACTGGGGAGTCCTAATGGGCATCTGGAGAAAGAGGGAGAATCCAGCCCCAGACCGACTGTAGTCTCTGTGTGCTCTTAAGGGAAATTGCACTTTACTGTGTATGTACCTGTCATCCTCCCAATGTATGTCCCACACTGGTGCTAGTGGTGAGGATTAAGGCTCTTATATTACTGGTCCAGTGCTGGGGCATTACATATGTCATAAAAATTAATAGTGGACACACATCCTGAGCATATATAGGTGTTAGAAAAATATGTACTAATGTGTGTATTAGTAATATGCTTAGTGCATTCAGAGCCTAAAAGAGTTAACACATTTATTCTATCTCATACTGCATAAATCTGTACAAACCACAGTTGCTTTTTGACCTTGTACTGTCAGCTAAATCTTGCTTGTGCCTTGGAAATTTACTGAGAAGCAGATTATTTCTGCTTGCGTTAGGGAAATAATGAATAGAACAATACTGCTTATATGAAACTCAGACAAGTTCTGCTGTGCTATGAGAACATACACAGCTGTAGAAATAACAGATAATTAGGACAAAGCCTGCTTGAAAATATGAACTGCAATCAGCATTTGCTCGTATCTGTATTAGAAAAGTACCTTGAAAAGTAACAGTGTACAATAGATGCTTGTAAATGAAGTACTGGTCACCAAGGCCAGGTTGTTTTTCTGAAAAGTTTCTCACAAATCTAGTCATGTCAGCAGAAAATCTGAAGTAACACCTGCTGTAGAACAATGCTGAAAGTTGTGTTTGATTACGTCAGCTTAGAAGGCCATGTCTTGTAAAACAGTATAAGAATGAACATACTTCCTGTTAGTAGTTAGACAAATCCTTGTATTTGCATGCTTTTGTCTCCTTGCTGCAAGTAAATTAAAGTGCCTTAACTGAACCTTACGTGTATTGGTCTTTGAAGTTTTTTCCTTTGACAGATTGGTCCTTCGGATCAGAAACCTTCACTTCGCCTCGGATCAGACAGGCCAGGTGGCTTGAAACTGTACGGGGAAGAAACCACATCGGTTCTTCTTATTTGAAAAGTCCTTCTACTGAATTGTCGTACAAAAGAGGACAGACACTTTCTGATTTGCGACTGAAGGACGGGTTTACTCGAACCAGGTGATCAATCACGAAGGCTCAGGTAAGGTGAATCTACCTTCTTTTTCTGTTTTAGATCAGGGACTAGATCTGTATTTGTTCTGTTAGAGACTTTGTTTATAAGTCAGGGACAGAAAGATTACTGTCTTGTCATAGATCAGGGAAACAGAGCAGGTAGGCAGTCATTCTGAAGAGACTATAAAAATATCTGTGGTACCACGTAAAAATAAGGTGTTACGTAACAATTCAAAGGGTAGAACAAAATGGGTAATAATTGTACAAAAAGGTCCCAAACTCCGTTGTTAACTGAAGACGCGAAATACATGCAGTCACGTGTGCTGATAATATTAAATATTACTAAAAATGGGTTAATAAATATGAATTTGATGGTAAACTAGAAAAATCTTCACTTGTCAAACAGCTTAAAACCGATTCTAAAGGTCGGGTAAAAAAGCAACGTCAATTAGGAATTCCTCAGGCACACAGGTGGATTGAGGAAGTAAACCGAAGGGAAAAAAAGAATAATAATTCAAAAGCAATGTTTTTAGATAAGGAGGACAATAAGTTAGTAATATCATCAGCCCCTCCACCTCCCTTACCAGAATATGAGGCAAGTGAACAAATTAGTCCACCCCTGCGATATTCTGCTGTCATTGCGAGTAGAGACACTACAAAAGCGAAACCGTTTGTTAGAGATCCCGTCGAGACCAGGTCTCGAACATGGGCAGGAAACTCAAAAGGGGACATTGAGTTATATCAAATGGGTAGAAATTCACGATATATGAGTGAAGAAGAAATATGCCCACTTATAGAAGTGCCTAATCCTCAGGCAGGGCAAGAAGGTCAGGACCCAACTATTCTAGTGTATAGACCCTGGACTCCAGAAGACATCCGGAAAGCCACTGAGGGAATTCCCCATCCAAAAGTTAATTTTAGAAAGTTCTTAGAAGATTTGTAAGGAATGAGGCTGAGTTATAATTTAAACAGAGAAGAGGTAGAAAAAGTAGTCAGACAAATTGTGGGACCAGATTGGCACATGATTAGTGGCGACTGGAATCCCCGTGATATTGCACTCAGGCCCCTCCCACATAGTAGCGCAGAGTTAGACAACAGAGTGAAAGGTCTTACAGACCGAATCTCTGAGAAATGGAAGCCTAGGGCAGACTGGACTTGCATTAATCAATGCATCCAACAGGAAGGTGAAGCTATTGACCGATATTATGCCAGACTATTAGAATGTTTTAATAACCATTGTGGAATGCAGGTTCCTGAAGATCAGACACACGATTCCCCATATGAGCAGCAGTTAAAAAATGCATTTTTGAAAGGCAGTATAGCACCTATAAGCAGTTTCATTACAAAACACATGGTAGATCATCGTACAAGCAGATTGCAGTCATTGCTTGAATATGCTAGACATGCCGAAAGGCATTTTAATAGCAAAAAGAAAAAGAAAGCCCAAGTATTTTCTGTAGAAGACGGAGTAGAAGTTTATGTAGTACAGTCCGGGAAAAAGGGCAAGAGAAATGCCCAGGGAAACAAACAATCTGATCAACGATCAGAGGACTTTGAAGGGTGAAAGAAAAGTAGTGAATGTTTTAAATGCGGTAAGAAAGGACACTTGGCAAGGGATTGCAAGAAAAATAAGAAGGCAACCACGGAGGATAAGGAGGGTAAGGACTGACTATATGATAGTCAGGAATCACTAGAAGGGGATAGCAGAGAAAGGACAAATGAATATGTGATAGAGGGAAAAGAGGATGTGACAGAAGAAATAGAGGAAGTGCAAGAAGTCACGGATAGTGAAGAAAATGAAATACTGGATTTGGTTTTATTGAGCTTAGAGCTCTATTTAGCAGACACAAAACCAGAAGTTACACTCCTGGTAGAAGGGAGGGAAGTCAGATTTTTGTGTGACTCAGGGGCCTCACGGACCCTGATACATCCCTCCAAACTGCCAGAGAAGTCAGAGTCACCTGATTACATATTAGTGAAAGCAGCTAATGGACAGCTGTATCGGGAGCCCCTCTCCCATAATATTGTGATAACTGATCCTGTTTCAGGATTGACCCAGAAAAGCAAAATTGTTGTATCTGCAAAATGCCCAGTAAACCTCTTGGGCAGAGACCTTATGCAGCTATTTGGTATAGCAGTAGTTCCGACTATGCAGGGTATGGAAGCACAGCGACAAATTGATACCTTTGCAGTGCAATCGGAGGGTGGAATGTTTTATTGGTACAGCCAGGACATGGTTACGACTGGTCCAGGGGCGGTGACTGAGGAGTTGTTGAACGTAGCCATCAGCAAGTTTCCCTCCCTTGACACTGATAAACAGCATTTGTTGCACTGTACTCTGTATTATTGTAATACACCAGGACCTGATAAGGAATATGAGCAAGAATTGTTTAGAAATCGTGCAAACAGATTGGTATTATGTAATCTGTACTGGGACACAGAAGGGAACAGTGTAGCCAGCTGTTCACTGCCCCAGGGGTTCTTTGCACTCTACAAATCTAATCGATTACCACATGTTAGCTTAACTAAGGACAAAAATGTGAAATGGGTAGACTTGGGAGAAAAAGTCACAAGATGGGAGAAACAGACAGAGTTAGAACTGTCAGAACAAGGAATACAAATGCAGAAGTTGAATTGGATAACTCAGACCCACCCAGCCGTGCACTTTCAGTCTAGCAAGGACAGCTGATCAGCACTCCTATTGAAGGAGGAAGAGAATGCCTTACAGAATATACCAGAAAGTCTCTGGTCAACAGGAAAATCAGATGTAGGACTTATTTGTACAGCGGGACCAGTTATTATTACGCCAAAGTCAGCATTTAGACCACAAAAAAGACAGTATCCCTTAAGAAAAGATGCAGAGGTAGGAATCAAACCTATTATAGCAGCTTTACTTAAGGAAGGGGTGCTGGTGGAATCTCCTGATTCACCATGTAACACACCCTTATTTCCTGTTAAGAAAGCGAATGGGGAGTGGCGTATGGTCCAAGATTTACAAGCTGTAAATGACGCAGTAATACCAAGGGCATCTACGGTGCCAGACCCACACACCCTGTTGAATGATTTAAAACCTCAACAGAAATATTTTTCTATGGTAGATATCAGCAATGCGTTCTTTTTGATACCGATACACCCTGACAGCCAGCATTGGTTTGCATTTACATTTCAGGGGAAAAGGTATACATATATGCGACTACCACAGGTGTATTGTGAAAGTCCAACAATATTCTCACAAGAAATGGCAAGCAACTTGGCGGGGTTTACCCCACCAAGAGGTAGTCAGATTTTGCTTTATGTTGATGATATCCTGCTGGAATCCCCCACCCAGCAAGATTGTAAAGAAGACACTATAGCGCTATTACAATTTTTAGCCACTGAAGGACATAAAGTAAACAAAAATAAACTGCAGCTTTGGAAAAAACAAGTTAAATACCTAGGATACGTAATATCCAAGGAGGGTAGAACATTAGATGAGGACAGAAAAATAGCGATTTTACAAGCACCAAAACCCACTACCAAGAAGGAAATGATGTCCTTCCTGGGTACGACTAATTTTTGTCGGAGTTGGATTCCAAACTATGCCTTAGAATCTGCACCACTGACTAACCTGATTTATAAAAAGCCTATGGCAGCACAGGATTTTTTACAATGGACACCAGAAGCAGAATCTGCCTTCTGCAAACTGAAACAGTTAATAGCGTCCTCACTAGTTTTGGGATTACCAAACTATCATAAACGTTTTTTCCAAACTGTAGATTGTAAGCAAGGTTATATGACATCAGTGTTAACACAGCATCATGGGGACAAGCAACGCCCTATTGCTTATTATTCATCACAACTGGACCCAGTGGCACGGTCTTTACCTCACTGTGTACAAGCAGTAGTTGCAGCTGCAATGGCAGTACAGGCTTCGGCCTCAGTAGTGTTGTTCCACCCTCTCACATTGAGAGTGCCTCATGCAGTCACGATTATTTTACTACAAGAAAAGGTAGCATATCTTTCCCCTGCTAGGCATCTTTCCTGTATGACTATATTGTTGAGCCAACCTCATATGACAATTGAACGATGTACAACTTTGAACCCTTCTACATTGCTCCCAACCCCTGCAGATGGCACACCACACAGCTGCCTGCAGGTGATTGAGCAAAAGACACTGCCTAGAAAAGACCTTACGGATGTTCCCTTGGATGATGCCGAGGTGACATACTACGTGGACAGCTCATGCAAAAATGGTCCTGCAGGACAGAACCTAGTAGGATATGCAGTAGTTTCTGACACAGACATTATAGAAGCAAAATCTTTGCCACACAGTTTATCTGCACAGGCAGCAGAATTGATTGCCTTGACACGGGCATGTACCTTAGCAAAGGGTAAATGTGTGAACATTTTTACTGACAGCCAGTACGCTTTTTCTACTGTACATGTTTTTGCGCAACAGTGGAAAAATCGAGGAATGATAACATCTACTGGCAAACCGATTAATCATGCACAGTTTATTTTAGATCTTTTAGAATCTATTCAGTTACCTCAGAAAGTAGCTATTTGTAAATGCACAGCTCATACCAAGCAACAGGATAGGATTTCAAAAGGTAATGCGAGAGCTGATACAGCTGCAAAGCAGGCAGCTTCAGAAGCATTTCTTTTGAATAAGGAATTACAACCCTCTGAGATTTTAGACTTAGAAATGTTAAAAACAATGCAGACACTTACTACGAAAGCAGAAAAACAAAGATGGGCAAAACGAGGAGCAATTCTTGAAAAGGGGCTGTACATCTCTAAAGAAAGGAAACTGATATTGCCATCTAATCTGTTTAGATATGCAGCTTTGTTGAGCCATGGGCAGAGCCATGTCTCAACAGGGGGGATGGTACAGCTGGTGAACCAAGTGTTCACGACATATGGCTTCTCAAATTACTCTAAAAAATTCTGTTCATTATGCCACACCTGTAATAAACATCATGCACAAGGGGCGTTAAAGCCCAAGCCAGGGAGTTTCCCTACACCACCGTATCCATTTCATGCTATCTGTATGGATTTCATAGAGTTGAATAAATGTGAAAATAAGAAGTATTGTCTTGTCATTGTAGATATGTTTTCCAGATGGGTGGAAGCCTTTCTGACTAAAAATCCAGATGCTACAACGGTAGCCAAAGTCCTTGTCAAAGAAATCATCTGTAGATTCAGCATTCCGGAAAGGATCTACAGTGACAATGGCACGCACTTCGTGAATCAGGCCATACAACAGCTAAGTAAATATTTTGAATTTCTTTAAAAAATCATTGTGCGTATCACCCTCAATCAGCAGGGCTAGTAAAGAGGCATAATGGGATTTTAAAGAGTAAGCTAAGAAAATTAATATCAGAAACACAGAGAAATTGGATGTACTGTCTGCCCCTGGCACTGTAGAGCATGAGAACTATTCCGAATGCAAAAGGATTGACTCCTTTTGAAAAGCTCTTTGGAAGGGCTTACTATATACCTCAGTGGAAATCTCTCATGCCCGCAGACCAGGAAGCTGATGGTACATTAGCAGAGTATATGCGTAAGTTATTAAATTCTAAACATTTGTTGCAGTTAAATTCTGTTTCAGATAAAGAATGAACCAGACTGTCAGAAGTGACAGTGCCCCCTGGAACTTGGATCTGGCTGAAGGTGGTCAAAAAGAAGAATTGGGCATCTCCAAAGTGGGAAGGTTCATATCAAGTGCTTTTGTCAACACCCACTGCAGTCAAGATCGCGGAGCGTGCCTCTTGGATCCACCTGACGCACTGTAAATTAGTTAAAGACTTTGAACTAGACAAAAATCTTGTCACATGCCAAGAGCAAAAATGATAGAGTCCAGAAGAAACAGGAATGCAGAACAACCCTTTCCTCAGAAGTATTGCATAATCATCCTGTTAACTGTATTTGTGACAATAATCTCTTTGTTGTGGTCTTTTCTTTTCACAGCCACACAGACTGAACTGAATAAACATGAAGCATTACTCATAAACTAGCATCTAAACTTTAACACTTACCAGGCAATTAAATATGTGTATGCTGAGACTTTCAATGTTTCGAATTGCTGTATTTGCGCAGCTCTGCCGACAGCATACAGGGGGTTATTAATGACTACAGTCCCCCTAGGGGTCAATGAGACCTGGGAGAACTTGATTTATGATACCTCAACCATTACAGCACAAGATAAAATAGCATTGCACTTGTCTGTTCCACAAAAGGGAGCTCTGTGTTTTTATAAAAATGATACGGTTCAGGTGAGTTGGAGCAATTGCAATGTGACTGTTCCTTATAGATGTTATACTAAAGGAAACAAAGTAGATCTTTATTGTAATACAAACTATGATTCATTTCTTGGATTGATGCACAAAACACTTGAAGTAAAACATAATTATGTTCTATATATTAGCTGTCTATAATTGATAGAAAATGTTTCATGCAGGGCGAGTGTACATTCATAGCAAGGTTACTACTAAAGCAGAGGATTGTTATTTTGTGTGTGGCAGAAAGGCATACAAATGGTTACCTGAGAATTGATCCGGCAGTTGTTTTTTGGGTTACCTGGTTCTGGCCATACGACACACTGCAGTTTTGCCTCATGGGAAAATTCGAAATGTCTGAGAAGCCATCAAGAAACCTGTAAATCCAGTGGGACAAATCGATGCGTTGGAAAGACCATCATTCCCTAGGCAAAGGACTGACACACATGGACTTGAGCGATAGCATTATATCGTGGGCAGGCATATTACCAGCATATGGAGTGGTGAAATCGATCTGGGAGCTGAGAAAACTGTCGAAACTTCTCGAAGTAATGAGCTATGCAACTTTTTCTGCTCTCGAATTGGTGACTGATGAACTGAATGCTATGAGAACTGTAGTGCTCCAAAACCGCATGGCTCTTGACTTCACCGTAGTGGTGAGAGGTGGTATGTGTGCTTTAATCCAAGAAGAATGCTGTTCATATATTCCTGACCATAAACACAAGATAGACAATCATCTTGAGGTAATTCAGCATTGAGTGATTCAGCATGACCAAACCAGGCCCAAACCCATTGACGGACTTTTTCCAGAAATGGTTTGGGGGGTGGGATACCATCCTAATGAACATCCTGATTGCCATTTGTGTAGGTATGCTCCTACTGGGAGTATGTGTTTGTTGTGGTATCCCCCTGCATGAAAGGACTGATTAAAGACTTTATAGACATGTCAGTTTCTGAAACCTTATATCAAAGTACTGAGTTTGAACAACTGTTAAAAGACTGAAAATGGTTTCATATGTTTAAACTGAATGACCCTCTTAACTGCAAATCCTGAGTGGAAGAGGTTAGGAGAAGAAAAAAAACTGTTTATGCTTATTTTGAAAGTAGAATAAAAGTATTAATAGGGGGGAAATGTTAGAAAAATATGTATTAATGTGTGTATTAGTAATATACTTAGTGCATTCAGAGCCTAAAAGAGTTAACACATTTATTCTATCTCATACTGCATAAATCTGTACAAACTGCAGTTGCTTTTTGACCTTGTACTGTCAGCTAAATCTTGCTTGTGCCTTGGAAATTTACTGAGAAGCAGATGATTTCTGCTTGCGTTAGGGAAATAATGAATAGAACAATATTGCTTATATGAAACTCAGACAAGAAGTTCCACTGTGCTATGAGAACATACACAGCTGTAGAAATAACAGATAATTAGGACAAAGCCTGCTTGAAAATATGAACTGCAATCAGCATTTGCTCGTATCTGTATTAGAAAAGTACCTTGATAAGTAACAGTGCACAATAGACGCTTGTAAATGAAGTACTGGTCACCAAGGCCAGGTTGTTTTTCTGAAAAGTTTCTCACAAATCTAGTCATGTCAGCAGAAAATCTGAAGTAACACCTGCTGTAGAACAATGCTAAAAGTTGTGTTTGATTATGTCAGCTTAGAAGGCCATGTCTTGTAAAACAGTATAAGAATGAACATACTTCCTGTTAGTAGTTAGACAAATCCTTGTATTTGCATGCTTTTGTCTCCTTGCTGCAAATAAATTAAAGTGCCTTAATGAACCTTACGTGTATTGGTCTTTGACGTTTTTTCCTTTGACAATAGGTAAATAAAAACAGACAGGATATTGTTATAGGATGTGAAAGCTACACAATGTAACATTGTGACAGAGGGGAGTAAATGAGATATAAATGTGATTATCATGCGGAATTTAGATGACATTTAGCAAGGACAGCCCACACTGTAGGGGGTATTTGCATAGCCTGCATATCATCAGTATTACATGTCAGAAAATAAGAAAGGCTCATAAGCCACTATCTCCTTTTGCAAGAATCGAACCCATGCCATCACTGTTACCTCTGAGCTGTGTATTAACTGTGTACCCCACAGAAATAGGCATAACACATGTATGAGGAGGGTCACCCTTGAAGGGAATTATGTACTTTCATACTCTAATAGGTAAGGATCCTATACGTAGGTGTGTGCAGCCTTACAAATGTGGCAGCAGAATGTGCCATGTGTAATACCTTCCCCTAAGGCATTCCTGCCTGACACAGTTTTTGGGTAGACAGATAAGAACAGATGCAAATACCATACTATGATGCAATTTATTTCACAGAGCTGTGTATTGTCTGCATCTGCCACAGGAGATAGCAGTGGCTATCATCACAAATAACTGAAATTAATGTGTGAATTAAGAAAGGATCCCATATAATAGCTGTCACATCATTGTGTTAGACTGATGCCAATTAATTGACTATGCTCATGTGCACACAATTGTGATCAGCTTAATATCAATGGCCTTTGGTTAAGGAAAGTTTATCTGTATTTTTGTACACATACCACCCAAGAAGTGGAACACACTCATGTACAACACACTAATAAATGCATGTTCCACAGGAGCACTCTCACCATGACATTGGCAGAGCAAATTTTCTACTGCCATGAAATCCAAACATATCAGGAGATAAAACTGGCCCTGTTCAAGAGAAATCTTGATGAGTGGATGGAAAATAGAAAATTCACCCCGGGGATCACTCCAGTGGCTCTACTTGACAATGGCAATGGGAACTAAGGTTGGGTGGCATGATGCCAGGGTAATCCTATGGGCTAGGCTTGTAAAGGCTCCAGGGTCATTAGCCTAGTACACACCTATGAACCTGTAATACTGATGTAATGTAATGGTTGTTGTGTGACATCAGTACATTCACAAAAAATTATTCCTTTACTAGAACTTAACATCAAGCTGCACAACTCCTCCAACTAACAATATGGCCATGAATCACATGCACCACAGTAGAAATGTCATCACAGCTGTTGAACTCTACCTGTGTGACATAATTACATCATATGGACATTATTTGTCCATAAGTTTTGTCTCATAAAATGGATGGGGGAGTACACATTAGAACTGGAGGGGAATGTAATTCTTGCAGAACAGTTAAGGACACAAATGCTTACAGTCACTCAATGCTGATTTTGAACACTTGACAAAGCATTGAGAAAATCAACACAATAGTGGGATTGATGACTGTGCATCATCAATTGTCATATGTTTGATTATATGAAAGCATTACCTCATGTTAATGAATCAAGGAATATGTGTCCCTGTAATTACTTTGAAATAATCTTGCTGTATGTCAGACAACATTGCCTGATACTAAGTATACCCAAACACACCTGTGGCCTCCTGCTGTTGTCACTGTGATGGTAGAACAACAATTATGTACAATGTGGATAAAATACTATATTGGAACATTTAGGCAACAATGCCCTGAGTCCTGAGGAAGCATCTTACTACAAATAGTATGGAAGGAAAATCTAATAAAATGACTGCATCAGTCTTCAATACAGCATTTCTAAATGAAAATGAGAATAAACCTTTGTAAGAGGAAATATCTACTCATGAACACAGCACACGTGGGTGACAACACTGTTAATAGCATTTACACTGAGTGCAAGCAGTGATCTCAGGATTTTAGCTATATACCTAGTATTACAAGCAACTGAAGGTTTACTGAAACACAAGCATCACTCAAAATTTATTTTATAACTGTGGCACTGCATATTTCAATGGATGGCATCACCATTGTGTATTACATTGATGTTTCTGCTAAAAAGTGATCACACAGGACAAGCTCACCGTATAGATAAACATCATATATATGCATTTGCAGCATGTTCTGCCCAGTTAGAGGAAGAAACACACACTAACAGAAACAGCCCTGTATTCAAACTGCCACCCTATCTACTGACACAATATACATGCAATTGACTTCATGTGAGCCACACTGCATCTTTGAAGGGATTACATTAGCTGTGTCTTGCAAAGATGTGTGTGTAAGTGTGCAAATATGACTTCTACAGCCATGTAAGATTCTAAATGTTGTCAGTACTAACAGGTGTAAGACACTCTTGCATCCATTTACATTTTGGACACACACACACACACACACACACACACACACACACACACACACACACACACACACACACACACACACACACACACACAGACACACACACACACACATGGTTCTTACTGCTGTATTCAGAATTCCCAACCTACCTACTGGCACAGCCTGCATGCAAGTGTAGTATATGCATGTGCTACAGGAAAAGTCTAACTTTAGTAGTGTCGGAGAGCATTTTTGAAAGGATTAGCTCATCAGTGTGTTGCAGACAGTATGTGTTTGTAGACAGAGGGAAAAGGGAATGCAGGATTCATCTGACCATGTAAATGTTTCTCCTAAGTGGGAGTGAAGTGAGTATAGCTTTTGAATTAATCCTACAGTAATGCTATGGCCCCACCATCACACACACACACACACACACACACACACACACACACACACACACACACACACACACACACACACACACACCTGTGAGATTAGACCCCCCCTCCCACTTATCTAGTTACACAATCTAGAGGACACAGTACTTAATGCCAGTGCCACCACAGAAGTCTGCCTTCTACAGTGTGAGGGTGCACTTTATAGAGGATGACATCATTGTTGTGTTGCAGAGAAGGTAATGTTGGGAGAAGGGTCTGGCATTGATGTGGACTCACTCTCCAGTGTAAGAGTTTCTCCAGACTGCTAGTTCAGTGAGGCTAGTAGTATGTAAGGTCATACTTACCCAGCTCTATACACAAACTCTCATAAACACACAAGTTGACTACTGTGAGATTAGAACCCCTACATCTCTATTTACATACTCTAGAGGACATACTGCTTAATGCAGGTACCAACAAAGACTTCTATAGTGTGACAGTGCAGTGTCCATAGTTTAGGTTTTCATTCTGTGTCAAAGAAGATATTGTGCTGTTAAAGTTTTGTGCAAAACTATATTTGTTGATAAGACAGAATAAGTGTACTCTTCTTATCAATAATAAATGCATACTGCTGACGTAGGTCAACTATGCTGTCATTAATGTATATTGCAGAACTGACACTGACATGTACCTATTTTATATCATGTTGTGTAGATGGGACACACACACTTGTGAAACACAGGATGGACAATGAAACATTCATGACTTAGGTTAGGATGATGGTATGCAAACATTAATGAATGCTACTGTTATTAGCAATGGTATATACTCATGCATGGTCAGTGTGCACTGCCAATACAAAACAGTCCTTAATGTTACAATGCAGTAGGGCTAAGTAATGATAAAGTATGTGTGCCAAGGCTGTATGTGGTTGTATACCATTTGTAAATATAAGTGCTGCAGAGCAGTTATAACTACAGAATGAAGTGTTCAGTCAACCACACAGTTGATTGCAGTTCACTTGTATACAGTAAGCCATTTCCATGTAATGAAGTAATATCATACAGGGAAAATACTTATGTGCACTAAAAAGCTCTTCCTAAAGCTCATTGTGGAGAAACTCATTGGTGTGGATGTTCGCAAAGTATTAGAGCATGCGTGATTCTAACTTGAGGTGTTGAACTTAGAATGTGAAGTAACAGTGTTCCGTGGTGCTCCCTGCCAACCTGTGCACAAATAAGCAGTAGAGAGAAAATGGTCTGATTGTGATTAAATGCAGAACAGATCTGTTTATGTTAATGTTTAATGTGTCGTAATGTCAATGCTTGTTATGGCAGTATCTGCTCAGTGTCTTGCAGATAGACACTTTGCATGTTGTACTCTACTTTTGACATGTTAAGGTAAAAAAATAAACTGTTGCGATTGTCTTCTCCATTTGTGTGACATTAGGTGGTGAGCAAACAGGGTTCACTGCTGAAGGAAAAAAGTGAAAACTTTAGTTTGGTTAGCCTTCTATAGTGCAAACAGGCTTAGCAGGAATTGTCAGCCATCTGCACTGTAGACAATACTGAGTGAAGAAAATTCACCTGTCACCTAACTTTCTGTGTGGCACAAGGTGGAAGCTTAGCAAGCTAAATGAAACAGTAGAGGTGAAGCAGGGTTTGAGTCCAATATGCAGATAATTTTACAAAGGGCATCAGAATGTGATTATTATAATCACAAAAAAGGAGTCAGCCTGAAACAAACAACTGTAACCAAACAATGGACTTATAGAAGGAACTCCAACCAGCTGTAACTGTAAAAACAGTCTAGTTTCTACAATGAACGTATTACCAATGACTTATTTCAAATACAATCTGAAAAAAGTAAATATCACGATTTAAGAGACATAATTGACAAGACATGTGATGAGAATCTGTGTAGAAAATATAGGAAACTGGATAGGGATTTGCAAGAATACAGGGAAGGTATACAATACCCCCAACCCAAATACATTGACCAACATCGTAATAACAATAGTAATACAAGTTATTTACCTCTAGGGAATCAGGAGAAACAACATCATGGACAGGATACTTACAATTTAGGCAGTGCTGAAAAGGAAAATGGTTATAATTATTTTCAAGATATAGGTCCACATAGGTCAGAAAGGTTACGTAACAAGAACTACAGTAACAACAACAACCATTTTTACAGGGGGGCCAATACCAAGAGGGAGGGGGATTGAGAAGGTACAAACACTACAATCTGAAATTAAGCATCACAATGTGGATGAAAACACACAAATTGTATCTATGTCTGGATTTCACATTTTCAGTTATAGTGAATTAGAGTTACTAAAACTTATTTTGATTTATTTATCCAAGGTTTTACATTTGTCCCAAGGACAAATAGTAACTTGACTCAAGTTATTTTTGATTTAAAAATGTTTATCAGGAGACTTAATTTAGACAATATGTTTAGTGGTTCTACATCATTTTTACATTCCACCACTCCCCGGAAGAAAAATATTTTTAATCCACCTGTGCACCCACAATTGAAAAATTTGGAAAATGTGATTGAAAGAGAATTTAGGAAACAGATACCCAATAAGAGAGAACTATTGCCCAAATTGTGCTCTAACCCACAGTTACAGGTAATGGAACCTGATAAGGGTGGGGGAATTGTCCTCATGGACAAAATAATGTATGAAAGTAAAATGACCACTATTCTTAATTACACTGATAGATATAGTAAAGTGCCTATCAATGAGATAAACATATCCTATAAAAAAATAGATCTGGTACTTAAAGATTTGTTTGACCAGGGGGTCATGGATTTTGACACCTATTCCTACTTAGAAAATACTACACCTAGGACACCTTCCATCTTTGGGGTACCTAAAATACATAAGTCTGTAGAAAATCCATCCCTTAGACCTATTGTTTCTTCTGAAGGTGCTAAAACTATTCCTCTTTCAAAGTTCTTGGATTGGAAACTTAAAATATCATGGGGATAGACAGGCATATATATTAAAGGATTCCTGGGAGTTTTTGAGTAAGGTAACACAAAAACTCTTTTCCCCCCAGTTGGTGTTCATTATGGTTGATGTTATTGACCTTTTTTCAGTGATCCCACATGATATTGGCCCATGTGGTTAGAAGAGGCTATGAGATCCAATCTAGACATTACTGAAAATGAGATCTTTTTATGCCTGAAATTGGCTGAAATAGTCCTCAAGAACAATTTTATGTACTTTGAGGGTGAGTTTTATAAACAGGAGACTGGAATAGCCATGGGGGCCTGCTGTGCTCCCATTTTTGCAGATATAGTCCTATCGGTTTGCGAAAAGAAATATGTACAAGACAGTAAGTATAATAAATACTGGAACATGTATGCCAGATTTCTGAACGATATCTGCATTTTTTGGGTGGGAGGTGTAAAACTTTTTGAGGAATTTATTCAGTATCTTAATACTACTACACATTTTCTTAGATTCACATACCATGTTTCCCACGATAGCGTAAACTATCTGGATGTTTCATTAAATAAATTTGAACAAGGATTTAAGTCTGTTATACATAGGAAAAGTACCTTTTCTAATGCATATATTCAATTTTCAAGTGCATATCCCCTTTTTCAAAAGAAAGGAATTGTAAAAGGATAATATGTTAGAGCTAGTCATATGACATCATTGGATATGGACTATGATTATGAATGCACCATCCTAAAAAATATGTTCTTAGAACGTGGATACCCCATTGACCTGATATCTAACATTTGTATTGAGGTCACTAATGGTAGGAAGGATATTTACAAGCCCATTTTAAGTGTGGGATCTGAGTTCAAGAACCAAAATGGTCATTTGACTAACAACACCTTGGGATACAACAGAGTATTTACAACTAATTTTAGTGGTAGTGCATATATAATAAAGAATATAGTGGAGAATGAATACAAAAAAATTATAGAATTCACAGACCTGCCTAATTTAAAGAACAAACCTATGAAAGTAATATTTAAAAAAGGAAAAAAAATCTTAAAAATTTGTTGGAACAGACAAATTTTAGGAATGTTTTTTCTAACAAGAGAAAGGGCACTTATAAGTGTGGTGCCTGCAATCAGTGTTTTTACATTATGCAAGAAGAGCAAGTCAATATAATTTCAAGGAATAAAGTCATATATTCTAAAGGGTACTCTAATTGTAATAGTTCAGGGCTAGTATATTTGGTTTTTTGTAAAGGATGTGATAGTTTCTATGTAGGGAAAACCGAAAGGCAATTTAAGTGAAGGATATACGAACATACTAATAGTATTAGGAACAAAAACAACCATAATGCTTTATACAGACATTCCTTGGCATGCTGCAAAGCTAGTTTTTGTTTTTTTGTCATTACTGAAGATCCCGGGGGGGGAGGTCCTGGGAATCAAAGTTAGCATATAGAGAGGCCTACTGGCAAATCTTTTTGGAAGCCAATAGACCTCCGGGTTTAAATGACAGCATTTCCCTTATACCCCTTTTAAAACTCAGGTCAGCAAAATTGTAATAAATATTTCATCATTTATTACATATAATTAATATTTATTACTTATGTGTATTGGTGTATTTCCTTTTTCACAAATTCATGCAAAGTTTCATATATTTTTTAATTTTATGTACTTTAACATGAATTTTTATTGATTTTTATACTTTAATTTTTTGTACTATTCATTAATTTTCAGTTAATTGTTTAATTGAATAATAGGAATGCTTTTAATCGACGTGTATATAAATTGGATAATGGTATAATGATATTGTATCAGATGAGGTCTGATGTTATTGGACGAAAACGCTGTTTTTCTAAAAAAGAGTTTTTCTGCATTAATATTTATTAAAGACTAGACTGTTTTTACAGTTATGGCTGGTTGGAGTTCCTTCTATTAGTCCATTGTGTGATTATTATAAGTTATTTTGATCATGATGCTAGACTACATATGAATGACTATCCTAAGTATTTAGATTTCCCAAATTGTGTCAATAATGCTTACTGAAATAAATTTTTATACCCACTATATACATGCTTCAGGGAGAATCACAAGTTAATTGGGTGTACAGTTTGTTAAACACAACAAAGATGGTATGTATTTTGAAATAATTATTATGTTTCAGTACATATCCTAACAATGTGTGTAAGGCAGGATGTCTTGTGAAGTGTGGGAATTATGCTTCCTCACAGTAAGGACAGTAGCCAAATTATATAAGAAGAACATTTTATCCATCAGCCTATTAAATATGTTACATTATAATGAGATGAGCCAGAAGAAGTGATGGACACGGAGATGGAAAGATACATAAGAGTATGTGCTATGGAACATTTATGAACTTATTTATGGTGTGTTTGTATTAGGTGCTTCCTCATTCAGAATGTGTCCTGCTCTGTACCATGAAGTATAGGATAGAAAAGTTGGAGGAATGACAATAGCCAATATAACCACGTACACCTGGCTGAAAAAGATATAGGAAACTGGAAACATGATGGTGACATGAGGATGGTGTTTTGTTGATAACAGATGTAGCACACACACACACACACACACACACACACACACACACACACACACACACACACACACACACACACACACACACAATATTAATATGGATAAAAATTACATTACTGTATAACATATGTCAGGATTCAAACCTTTGGCAGTAGACATAAAACTTCACAGACAATTCAAATATCTCAGCTCACCACAGAGGACCTCATGCTGTGATAACTTTCAGTCACACAATTTAAGGGACACTCACAACATGTTTAATAATGGCATTAAGTAGGCATCAGTACTCATTACACTTATATCAGTTGTAGCCTGCATTACACTGTACGTGATATCCAGCAGCATGATGCATATGGAAGAGTAGCTATATCACAGTTTATTACCCTAAGTCTGTTTTAGTATAAGGTAGTGGGCATACTGGTATTTGCAATAAGCTAATAGTGGCAATGTGGTCTAAGGCAAAAACTCACCACATTTTGCAATAACATTTGAAATGACATTTAGCATCGCACAGTACACTTGTTTGTTACCAGACCTCATGCAAATGCTGAGAACAACAATGGATAAAACCATAGGGGGGTAGACAGATGCATAAACAACACATACACATGAAAGAGACTTATAAATACAGGCAGTAAGTGTTTCACCTACTGCTGGATTAGAACCGTTGACTAGATGCAAAATTAAATTTATAGACTTGATCCTCATCTCACCTCTTCTGAAAGGAAATTCTACTTTACACATGTAAAAATCACACCAATGAAGGGGCAATGATAAACTACTGAGCCAATGGAAGATGTAGGTATTAGCTTTCAGCAAAGTAATGGCAATATGAAAATGCCATAAGATTAAATTTACATCCATCAACCTAATGAATAGTCCACAGTAAAAAGGGGTGTGAGAGAAAGGGTGAAGACAGAGAGAGATGGACAGAGACATATCAAAGGTTGGTGTTATGGGTCATTAATGCACATCTTTATGGTATGTCCTCATTATTCATCTGTCATGCTCTGTGTCATTAACTGATAAGAAGGTGTAGGAGAAACCTATTCATGAAAAGTCATAACTGGATAAAAATTAAGATGTACATCATTAAACATATCATAGAAGTATAACATCACAGTAAGAAATAATGTGACAAATATCTGGAATCAAACCCTTGATGCTATGGTCAAAAAGCAATCTACAGACAAGTGATTTATGTCAACACTTCACAGAGGAAGTTGCATTTTGTTATATCCAGTAGTCAAAGATCTGTTAGAGTAACTGCTGCAAAGTATTGCCTTTATTCTACTTTTACACTGTATTCTGATAGTGCAGCATTTTTAAGCACCTTAGCATCAGGATAAATGGACTACTGGGGACGATGGCAAGAACTGACCAGTTTTTGCCATAGAACATGAGCAGCCACTCACTGTCACTCACCACTGGTGCGTGATGCCAAACTTTGCAAATGCTGAGGACAAAAAGTGAAGGCTTTGCTATGGGACATTTCTGGCCTTGTGTGTTGTGTGTGTGTGATTCTATTTTTTGCCCAGATTAAATGTGTAAAAAAGGTGGTTGATAGGGAAGTGGTGAAATGGGGGGGTGAATGGAAGCAGGACACAGGGGAAAGAATTCAGGAATTTGAAGGAAGGTAGTGGGAGAGAACCATAAATATCTACTTCTTCACAACATAAATGTAGAACTGTAGACAGAACTTGCCGAATTTTGGACTGTCACCACACCAAGGGTAGGTGACAACAACAGAATAATGTTGTACAACCAACTGTACCAAATCAAGTGTGTCAACAAGACATGTAAGTGAAGTGGAGAACTATGTTTGGGTCTATATTATTTTGTGGGACAGGTGCCCATTTTTTTAGCTTCAAACAGAGAGGAATGTTGGGGAAGGGGCTTAGGAATGTGGTCATGTAGGTGTGGTAGGTGAGGAAGCAGGTGCAGACATACAGGACATTAATGACAGACAGACACAGATGGTGATGAATGTGACAATAGGAGGTTCTGCTAGCTATGCCAGGAGAAGTAGGGCTATAGAAGTGTAGCATATGCCAGTACAGCTAGTTGGAATTTAATAAAGAATTATATGTTATTTGAACATCAAACTGATTTGTATAGATGCTTGGGTTGAAAATGTATTTGTAAAGTTGCTCATGTTAAAAATGTATCAACAGTGTGCCCTGCTGGAATGAAAAAAAATGTACATATATTATTGTAACTGAATTAAATGTATATGTTTTAACATAGGATACTGGAAGAGAAGAGGTTCCAGCTGCAGCAAACTTTGAAAAATAGTTGAAATTAAGTTAGGCCATAAAGATGTTATCTCACAGTATTGAATACAGTCAGAGACAAAAAGTCTGTACTAGGAAGCATCCTGCATTGTCATTGGGGTTAACTAATTGCTACTCTGAAATGGTGGAGGTCTGAAATTATTTTATGACTTAGAGGAGCTGCAACAGATCTGAGCAAAGCTCTATCTGTGTGTATGGTAACACATATGTGCTAAAATCCTGGCAGCTTCTAGTGTTGGTGATAGTGTGGGAAACAGAGTCAGATGACCAGATGTGATGTCATTCTGTAAGCTATCCCAGAAATAATATTTAGATATTGTTTTGAGAAGTCTCTCAATCAGACTGAGCACTCTGTTTCATGGAACCTGACATAGAAGGATTCCTCACTTAACCTTGCTTTGCTCTAGTAAGTAACCATGGACTAATAACTCTTTAGATCTGTCAGGAAAATATAGTGAGATTAGTTAAGTATTATTTTTATTTTACTGTATGAACCTGTCCACCTGTGTTATTTTAATATTTCCTGTGATTGAAACTCTTGCTTTTACTACAAATAGATATTTCATACTTTCATGTTCTTTTATTATTTATTAACTATATTTAAACTTTTCATTGGGTTGGTCCTTTCTAGAAAGTATTTATGTTTTGAGAGTATTTGCATATATTTATTTGGTAATAACTTTGTCCACTCCAAAACGCCTTGCTGTTTGGTCAACATTACCATTTGTATTAATATTAATTTCAGTCAGTATAATTGGATACCCTTTTAAGAGCCTTACAGTAACTGACTGGTGGCAGTGAATCTACCCTATAGTCTGGGCAAAGTTGGTGGAGTGGGTAATCTGTGCTAGCATTTCCCAGATGTGTGTGTGTGTGTGTGTGTGTGTGTGTGTGTGTGTGTGTGTGTGTGTGTGTGTGTGTGTGTGTGTGTGTGTGTGTGTGTGTGTGTGTGTGTGTGTGTGTGTGTGTGTGTGTGAAAAATAAATAAAGAGTGTGTGTGTGTCAGCTGCTTGGAGCGGGGACATGAAGCACTGGTTTCACATACAGGATGCTGGAGAGCTTGGCTTGGACACTTGGCTGTGGACGTAACCCTAAAGCTGTGCCAGTGAGGAGCCTTATTGGGGACGTGGGGAGAGACAGACAGAGCAACTCAGACCCCAGGCTGAGTGTGTTCCCATTGTGCTCTTAAGAGAAACTGTGCTTGATGCAGAGAGGTCTGCATTTGGAAATACTGAGTGTATCCATTTGTATTCCAAGTGAATGTCCCTCTCCAGTGTCAGTGGTGAGGATTCAAGCTGCTTGATTACTGGCCCAGAGTGGAGACATCACAATGGGCACAAAAGATTGAAAGACACCATGACTGGGGATAGGTAGGGGGCATTGGAGGTGCACCCACTTCAAGCCAGAGAATAGTGAGAATCTAGTCCTCACCCTCAGAAGTGTCATCACTGTCTCCTCTCTCAGTTTCCTGTGTCAGTGCTCGGTGTGGCATCATCTTTGTAATATGATGAAGCACATTTTCTATATGGCTGATTTAGGCACTGAGGCCCCTTTCCATGATAGCATCCACCAGCCCTATCAACTCTTGCCAGATGATAAAATCACCATCTCCACTACTTCTACTCCCAGAGGGTACCAGTGCACCAGCAGCCAGGGTACAGTTACCTGATGCAGCTGGAGCAGGTAGGGCAGGGGTTGTGAAGGCAGGCTGAGAAGTTTGACCCTGAAGTGCTTCGTGTTGGTGTTGCAACCTGCATAGTGATGGCGGGCCGATCTGCAGTAGTCATTCTACCTCCCTGTGCTGAATATTATTTTTTAAGCATAACTGTATGACAACAGAACAATTTTAAGACATAGAAAATATTAAAAGAGAGAGAGAGAGAAGGGGTGGGTGAGACAAATAAGAGAGACAATTAGATCCATGGCATGACACATGACTTTATTATTTCAATACATACACATTTGTGATTATCCAGCATATACAAATTTGCCACATCCATGTTTGATGAGAAGGATTTACTCTGTTGTACCATTAATCATTTGCACTGCCATGATATCATAAATACAGGTTTTATTTGCCTATTGCCATATTGCATATTATTACAGTAGTTATTAGGCTTACAGTAAGTCCTTATGCATAAGTACCCCATGCTTCTCTGAGGCAATTTAACCTCTCTTGGTGCAGCTCCCTGTTTTCTGCAATGTCTACAGTAGCTGTATAATAGTGAAGAAGAGAAGAAGAGACATGAAAGTATAATGAGTACCAGTCTTGGCAGTCTATTTCATTCTATATAACCGAATGGTGATGGGTCAGTATACATACACAACTGAGGAGTGCCATCAATTTTAAACTCATTCTCCTGCTTGCTAAGGAGGTAATTCTTGCACCATATCAGGTTACTGTAGTGTTGACAACATTGCTCCCCAGTTTGTGGGATGCCAGTTGCACTGGACATAGCCTTGTCTAAGCTGTTCCAAGCCTCAGTCTTATACTGAGACCCAGCATAGTCTCCCTGTAGCTGCATATGGCTGTAGTGCTTCACAAGGATTACCTCAGAAATCCTGGACTCCTCAACACCCCACCTCTGTGCTCTAAATGTAGCACAATCATCTCCCTCATCAGTCATGTCTGCAGAAGTCAAACAACAAGGATGAACATCAGCAGTAGTAAAAAAGCAAAAATAAACTCATTCAAAGAAAAATAAACTATTGCAAAAAAGAGTAAAATCCCATGACTGGAAGAACTCCCTGGTCAGCCTCAGTAAGAAGCTGAGATCCCTCATAAAATCCTCCAAAGATAGTTATGAAAACAAAATCACCACTGATTCTAAAGACAACCACAAAGCATTCTATAGCTATGCCAAGAATCTCAATGGCAACAATCAGATCTGCTCTGAGTTATAGCACAATGGCACTAAATATACAGAACTAACTGATAGTGCCAACATCCTGGCAGATAGGTTCAGTGCTAACTTTACCCTCCTCACCCCCTAAAGTGCCCATCTCTATACCAGAAGAATGCAAAGTTCCTTTAATCATGGCTGCACAGGTAAAAAACACACTCTCCAAAACCAAGAACACAGCATCCATGGGACCTGACAATATCCCGGGCTGCGTTCTACATAAACTACAGAATGAACTGGCACCTCACCTAAGCACCATGTTCAATCATACAGGTTTTGTGCCCACTGAATGGTGCACAGCTATGGTTATCCCACTCCACAAAGGGGGAGCCACCACAGACTCCGGGAACTACCGCTCCATTAGCCTAATGAGCCTGGTCTGCAAGGCCATGGAATGTATCATCATGGAACTTATAAACAAAGACATTGGTAATCTCCAAACTCTGGGCCCCACCCAGTTCAGGTTTGTAAAAGGCAGATCATGTCTCCTAAACCTGATTGACAGCTTTGACTTCTTTGAAGCAGTCACCAAAGCCATAGACAAGGGTAAGGTGGTTCACACAGCCTATCTAGATCTCGCCAAGACTTTTGACACCATCCCCCACTCTGGAATTATAGATAAACTCACTAAACTAGGTATAAATCCCTATGTCACAAGATGGGTAGCCAACTGGCTCACTGACAGAACCCACACACTGTGAAAGTAGCAGACTCCAAATCTGACTTCAGACCAGTGACAAGTGGAGTACCACAGGGTTCAGTCCTGGGTCCTCTCCTGTTTGGTATCTACTTTTATGAAGTACAGGCTAACACAGAAGGTTTTTGGCTAATGAAGTTTGCAGATGAATGCAAACTAGGAGCCATAATTGAAACTCCTAATGATGTGGACATCCTACAAAAGGGCCTCACTGAGACAGATGTCTGGTAACAAAGCCATGGCCTCAAGCTCAATGCCAAAAAGTGCATTGTCATCCCCTTTGGTAAAAACTCTGTACCCATGAGCTACCACATAGGTGGTAGTTTACTTAACACCAAAAGTGTGATAAGAGACCTTGGGACACAGGTGGACAGTAGTCTCTCCTTTGATAATCATATCACCACAGTAGTCAGGAAATCCTTGTACATGGCACACTTCATCACAAAAGATTTCTCATCCAGGAAAAAAGAGGACATTGTTTCCCTCTACTCGTCACTCATTAGACCCATTATAGAGTACAACGGCCCTTTTGGTATGTACCTCACAAGACATCTACAACAACTGGAAAGGCCGCAGAAATACCTCACAAAGAGGATTACTAGTCTGAAACAGATGCTCTATACAGACCGTCTCAAAAAAACCCAGCTTTATTCCATCGCATATCACCTACTCAGAGGCGATCTCTGCCTAACATACAAAGCTATTTCAAACCCAGAGCTGTTGGACATGCTTCACTTAAAGAAATCCCAATCTCTCCAAGCTGCATGCTCTAGGGACCTAAGCCTTGTCACCACAATAAACAGAACATGTTGGAGGGATAGACTCCTGTCCCAGAGACTTCCCATACTCTGGAACAAGCTACCCATCTATGTCAAGCAAAGCTCCTAATTAGCACTCTTCAAAAAAAAAAAAAAATCTTGATGATTGGATGGGAAATAGGAAATTCACCCCGGGGATCACCTCTGTGGCTCTGCTCAACAGGGGCACAGGAAAATACTTTTCTTGGGTGACGAAAGCCAGGGCACCTTTTTGGCTAGGCTTGTATAGGCCCTAGGGCCGATAGCATAGTACCTACCTATGAACCTATGAACCTATAACTAAATCATGAATAATAATCCAAATAATCCAAATGCATATTTTTGTTCCCCCAAAATGCAGATAAGCTATGTTGTGATGGGCTCACTAAGAGGTGGTGGCATGTTTATGACCTAGCTTTTATGTTCAAATCTTCACTCTATACTCATATACAGAGGTGAGAGGGTCCCTGGCTTCATCTGGAATTCTACCAGGTCTTATATAGCCCTTCCTGATGTTTGCTATTAAGACGTTTTTCCTAAATAAGCCCCATTCTGGGTTTTTTAAAGTACCACCCCTGACACTAGAAAATAACCAACCCAACCAGTCTTGTATTTTTTTAACCTTATAAGGTATTCTGTCTAATGCAGCAGCAACTTTCTGGACTTACGAATAACAATGAATAGAAGCTGAACTTTATGTTGATATCTACAAATTTTTCTAAGAAATATTTAAACTTCCTTAAGAACTGCAAGCACTAGAATGCTCATTGGTTGTATGCAAGTAAACCAACACATGCATTCTATTAGATCTGACTCAGGATGTGTATTAGGGACCTATGCTTTCAGCTGCCTGTAGTCATGCCCTGCAGCTTTCAATGTGGAAGTTTCCTCTTTTTCTTTTACTACAGTTAACGGCATTGGTCTGAGGGGTTACCATTAAGGAGAAGTTAACCATAATAGCACAAATAGTAGGTTGATGAGTGTATATACTCAGTAAGCCACCTTATTTCAGTTAACAAATACTGTACTGACAGTCCCTTATATTTATTTATTTGTTTAGGGCAAGCAAGTGGGCTGAACAAAAAGGCCACTTCTTCAGCTATAACAGAGTTATAGAATTAAATCATTAATATAAAACAGAAAAATACATGTATATCAGAATACAGTGTAAAAGTAGAATAAAGTGTGTGTGTGTGTGTGTGTGTGTGTGTGTGTGTGTGTGTGTGTGTGTGTGTGTGTGTGTGTGTGTCTGCTTGTGTACAGACAGATGTTGTTTGACATCTAACCTGGATAGCTATACCAGTTCTTATACTGATTGGCAGAGGTTTCCAAAAATCGGAGGTCCAAAACTGGAATGATTTGCTTCCAGAAAACAATGAATGCTCTTGGGCTCCAGAGACAGTACTGGCTGGAAAGTGAAGTATAGTGATCTAGTGAGAGGGAGGTCAGTGTGAAAATATGCCATAGATGGACAGTGTTCTAAGTTTAATAGTTTGAAGATAAAGATGCTGCTGGCAGGAAGGGTAGAGTGCAACATAAACAGTAACCTGACATCTTTCTTTAGGAATTTACAATGATGCTATCAGTAGACTGAAATATGGACTTGTATAACATGCTCAGAGCAAACTATAACCTGGGAATATGTGTTGTTAACTAATCTATGAAGAGAGTTTTCAATAGTAGGAATCAGAACACCTTTGCCAAAAGAGGAGAAAGTTTGCACTATAACATAGGTGGATATTCTATAATAGACGTCCAAGAGAGAGAAGCTTTTCTGTATCATATCCATATGGTGACTAAAGGACTAAAGGACAAACTGGGGTCTAGTCAATGGCATAAGTACTTGAATAACTGGACAAGATTCACACAAATGCCAATATCCAGCTAAAGTTTGCTTTCATTTTCAGGCTGTCAGCTGTGCCAAGCAGCATCATCTTTGCCTTATCAATCATGACACTCAGCTTTCCTCTGTGTTAGCAGTATATAGGCATTTGCCAGGATTCCAGTTTAGCATGGCAATGGCAGATTGAGGAGTTTTCAGTCTACTAGATGACCAGGGTGTGCACATATAGTAGGGCTTATAAACTGGAGTTCTACAGGAAAATAGTGTTGATAAAAAAGTGAAAAAAGTAAAAGGCCAGGATCAGATTCTGGGACTCCCTTGGCTGAAGGGGTGAGGACAATGTTTTGCTATATTTTTCAGCAGTGTTTACCCAAGACTATCTCTCAGTTATTAACCCCCTCCTAGCCAATCAGCCCATTTGTCCTCGTCCCAGGGGTAAGGGTCAGCCAGGGTGCATCATTTATATAGTCATCAGGGGTGGGTTAAGATGTCATTTTCTTTATTGCTAACAATGTTTATGTAGTCTTTTTTCAACTTGTCACTTCAAAGATTCAAAGAAACTTTATTGTCATTTAGCAAACACAAGTGTTACCTAAACGAAACTTTGAGTGTCACCTTTTTTCACAGGAAAAAAATATACACATAAAGACAAGACATGATAGGTCTTAAAGAAAAAAAAACAGTAACTATATTACAAAAAGTAAAAGTCTAGGTAGCTGACACACATGCTTGTACACTATTTATATACACTGGACAACACTGAATACTACTTGAGTAACACATGAAAAGAAAAGTACACTATACACAGAGGTGAGATTGGATGATATTGCACATAAGGAAGTGATTGGAATTGCACTTCCATGAGAATATATTAATCGTAGTATGCAATACATAAATAGAATTACTGTATGGAAAAAAAAAGAAAAGAATTACAGCGTAACAATCTATTATACTTTTGATACATCCAGATTTACATCTACATTAGTGAGTCTTTTTGCAATAGGATAAAAACTGTTCATGAACCTGGATGTCCTGCAACGGATACCCCGTAACCTTCTACCAGATGCAAGTTTAGTGAACCAATGATTTACTTGCTGAATGAGAAGTGTCACTCATTATTTTGCAGGACCTCTTTTACATCTCATTTCAAAGAACTCCTGTAAGGTAAGAAGACTAGAGCCCACAATCTTTCCTGCTGTTCTTATTACTCTTTGCAGCTTCTTCCTTCCAGCCATTGTGCTATTACCGAACCATACAGTGCAGTTGCTGATGATAATGCTGTCAATGGCTCCTCTGTAGAAGGTACTTAGACCATTCATAGAGAGCTTTGCTTTTCTAAGCCTTCTTAAGAAGTGTAGTCGCTGGTGGGCTTTTTTAATTACCTGGCCTGTGTTTGTACGCCAAGAAAGATCCTCTGATATGTGTACCCCCAGGAACTTAGTAGTTTGGACTCTCTCCACGTCTTCACCGCTGATCTTGTGGGGCGGGTGCATGGCAGAGCTTTTTCTGAAGTCAGTAATGATTGCTTTTGTTTTATTGATGTTCGGGTCCAAATTGTTATTACACCATTCAGTCAGGGAGTTGACCTCATTCCTATACCCACTCTCATCATCACCACTTATGAGTCCCACCACTGTGGTGTCATCTGTGAATTTGATGATGTGGTTGCTGCTAGCTTTCACAGAGCAGTCATGGGTAAGGACTATGAACAGTAGAGGACTCAGCACACAGCCCTGGGGTACTCCAGTGTTCATTGTAATACTCCCTGAAGTGTTGTTACCAGCACAGGTCCTTTGTGGTCTTCCAGTCAGGAAATCAAGGATCCAGTTGCACAGCCCTTTATTTCTGCCAAGATTGATTAGCTTTTCTATAAATTGCATTGGAATCACCATATTGAATGTCAAGCTGAAATCTATGAACAACAACCTGGCATTGTTGTTCTTCTCTTCAAGATGCTCCAATGTGAGGTGAAGTGCCACCGAAATGGCATCAGCAGTTGATCTATTTGCCCAGTAGGCAAACTGCAGAGGGTCAAAGGATTGGGTTAGTACTGTAGTCAAATGCCTTTTAACCAGTTTTTCAAAGCATTTCATTACATTTGATGTAAGGGCCACTGGCCTCTAATCATTTAGGCAGGTGGGGTTGGCTTTCTTGGGCAGAGGGATTATGTTGGTAACTTTGAAGTCTGCTGGTACTTTTTCCTGGACAAGTGAGGTATTGAAGATGTCCAACAGAACTTTGCTGAGTTGGTCTGCAGAAGCTTTCAGTATTTCCCCAGAATGTTGTCAGGGCCAACAGCCTTCCTGGGGTTCACTTTCTTCAGTTGGTTCCTTACATCCACAGGACTGAATTTGAGTGCTGCCTCCTTTTGGTCAATGAGAAGCTTTACAGCCTCCAGGTTGCTTTTCTCATCAAACCTGCCATAAAATGTGTTTAGATTGTCCAGTAATTCAGTGCTACCATCACACTGAGCTGACTTGGTCCTGTAATCAGTTAGCTGTTGAATACCCTGCCACAGGCTTCTTGAGTCTTTCGCATCCTCGAAGCATCCTTGTATCCTCTTTCCATGCTCCCTCTTGGACTCCTTGATACCTTTTTTAGATTAGCACTTGCCATATTTACACCCTTCTTATCCTTTGGCCTGAAAGCAGTGTTTCTTGCTCTCGGCAGCTCGTACACCTTGCTATCAAGTCATGGTTTTTGGTTGGCTCTTACTTTAATATTTTTGAAGTTTGTTACATCGTCCATGCATTTGGATATATAAGCCATAGCTGTCTCAGTATATTCATCTATGTTCACCAGATTATTCACCGTGGCTGCCTCCCTGAAGACATCCCAGTTTGCAGTATCAAAGCAGCCCCTGAGACTTTCAATATCTCCTTCGTGCCAGACCCGGATTTGTTTCACAGTGGGCTTATCCTCTGATCAAAAGAGGTTTTTAAGCTGGTATTATTTTTATGGAGATGTGATCAGAGCCACCCAGGTTTGGTTGCTGTACAGCTCTGTATGCCCCATTTATGTTAGTATAAGCCTTGCAATTAAGTGTCAAATGATGCTTTCTGGACTCATTTTTAAAATGGAATACCTTCCTTCCCTGTCATCATAAAATGCAAAGAAAGATGTCATAGTTTCACTCATAAAAATGTTTCCCATCACTCATGTACATTAATATGTATTCTGAAAAGCAGTTCTGCTTTCATTGCTCATTGCACAAACACAGGAAAAGAAATAATCAGCTCAGGATAGCTTTCTATTTGCACGGTACCTCATATGTAGCTGCTGTTTTACAGATCCCTGAATCAGGTATCACAGACCAGCACTTGTTATCACAGCCTAGCACTATGTTAACTAAAAAGCTATGTCCCATTTTTTTACATTCAGGATTATTTAAATCAAATAGTGCTTTTTTGCAGTCATTCATAATTCCTGCTTATTCATCAACATTATGTTAAAAGCAAAATGTCACAGTTCCACTCCATAAAATATATTTGCCATTCTGTGTACATTATTGAGACTTGCCCAAAACAATACTAGTTTTGCTATCGCACAAACACAAGAAATTTTCTGTTAGGGCTATGCCTTTCATGCAGGCCTTCAATAAAGTAACAAAGGATGGGATTTATCAGAGACTAATATGATATAGGGCTAAGACAGAATATATGTGTGTAAATGAGAGGGAGGGTAGAGGAATGGTGAGGATGCAGGGAGTAGAGTTGGTAAAGGTGGACGAGTTTAAGTATTTGGGATCAACAGTTCAGAGTAATGGTGAATGTGGAAGAGAGGTGAAGAAGAGAGTACAGGCAGGGTGGAATGGGTGGAGAAGAGTGTCAGGAGTGATTTGTGACAGACGGGTATCCGTAAGAGTGAAAGGGAAGGTCTACAAGAGTGTAGTGAGACCAGCTATGTTATATGGGTTGGAGACAGTGGCATTGACAAAAAGGCAGGAGTCAGAGCTGGATGTGGCAGAGTTAAAGATGTTAAGATTTGCAATCGGTGTGACTAGGATGGATAGGATTAGGAATCGGTATATTAGAGGGTCAGCTCATGTTGGACAGTTTGGAGACAAAGCAAGAGAGACGAGATTGCGTTGGTTTGGACATGTGCTGAGGAGGGATGATGGGTATATTGGGAAAAAGATGCTAAGGATGGAGCTGCCAGGTAAGAGGAATAGAGGAAGGCCTAAGATAAGGTTTATGGACGTGGTGAGAGAGGACATGCAGGCGGTTGGTGTGACAGAGCAAGATGCAGAGGATAGGAAGAAATGGAAAGAGATGATCCGCTGTGGCGACCCCTAACGGGAAAAGCCGAAAGAGAATGATGAATATGATATTGCTAACAATCTCTGGCCTGCCTTGAAAGAATGAGCAGATGGTGGTGTGTAAAATGAACCAACTGTAGTTATCATGACAAAATGATGCTTGATTAGTCAGTTCATTTCTAGAGTACATTTTTTAATTATAAATGTGCACAGTGCGATATAGCCCAATTTATTTTATATCTACACCCCTTGCCAGTTTAAACATCTGACATTGCTAAAGCAATGCAGACTAAACCAAAAATAACAGGATTTGTAACAGCATTTCATAAAGTAAAGAGGGGCAGTGTCAAGTTTGCTTTGCTTATGATATGTTCCTGCACATACAAGGAAAGAAATGAAAAGAAAACAGAAATAAAAAAAGCAAAGAAAGAAGCAAAGAATCAAGAACGTCTCGAAATAAGGAAGAAAAAAAGAAGAAAGGAAGGGCAAATATGCAAAAAATGATAACCATTTACAAATTCATTTTGTCCATGAAAAAAATGGATTTTAAATGTCTGGCATCTTCATTTGTAGTAACAGTAAGCATAATATTAGTGATATCAATGTATTTGGATGACATTCCAGACTGAAAACGTGTTGGCTAATTTTAAATACTGTTTAAAATAATACAGAAGTTTTGTTACAACAATGCATCAATGTGAAAACCAATGTTACATTAAATCATTCTAACAAGTTATTTTTCTGATGTGTGCAAGCTGTTATGACTCAGTATCCTAAATAATGATGTAACTGCTGTTCAGCTTTTTGAACTGCGCATAACAAATTCACAAGGTTTTCAGGATGTGGAATACAGGGCTAACTGTGCTCATTGCAAATACTATCCAGATAGCTGTATTATGCCAATTGTACTGTTTTCCTTTGAAAACAAATCAAGCTATATGAATGTATGTATGTATACATGTGCAATGTAGTAGCACCATGCTGATGATATTAACTAGAGATAGGAGATGCTGAATGATACTGGAAGCATGAAGTAGACACACCATGCCTGAAATTAGAATCAACTTGTAGATTCCACTCTCCAGTCACATAACACTAAGTGCTTTTCAGCAAAGTCAAACTATGGCAGATACATCCTGAGGAGAACAGAGGAATAATTAGAGCTAAGGATGTCAAAGAATACTGAAAGGAGGAAACAGGCATGCTGTGTCTGAACTCGTTAAATCAAAATGCAGACCCTAATCTTCAACATAGTTTTCATCTTTTCTTAACAATCAAGGACAAAGCCAAAAATAATGGGTAACAACAAAGACCTAAAACCAGGGACAATTTTTCTTTATAACTTTAATTCACGTAATGGTTGCCAGGACAACATGATATGCACTAGTGTGCATTTTCTAAACAATAAGAATTATGAAACTCGTCTGTCATTCTTGACTAAATGTAATCCTCAGTGATCTAGCAAGAAAGCCAACATTATAGGAGTGAAAGGGCAAAAACTTGAGGCAACATCAGAGGCTTTTGAGAGGTATGACCTCCAGTAACAGCCATACCAAGTGCTCCTTGCCAATGTCAAATCATGGTGGCTAGAGGCTGAATATAACAGATGCTGTATGTCATGCAATAGCCAATAATATGATATATTTTCACCAAGCAGAAGACAGGCCACTGAAAATGTAGTCTTCACTTATTGTTTCTAGCAAATTCAGTGGAAGCACTCCTAAGTTAAATCATGCCAAGATAAAATGCAGCAAAGGATACAGGTAGATAGTGCATCCTGTGACATCCAGCATTCGTTTTTCAGAATGGTTCAAGACCAAACTATAGGACCTGACTTGCGGGAACCTGTAATATACATGAGTACTAACACAGAGGCATTCCGCGGTGGTGCAGTGGTAGTGTTGTTGCCTCACAGCAAGAGGTTCTCCCGTTCGATTTTCGGTTGGAGTGCGGGGAGTGCCCTCTGTGTGGAGTCTGCATGTCCTCCCTGCGGTTAGGTGGGCATTCGAAAGCCATGCGTAAATGGGCATGCCTTTGTTGAAGGTTGAATGTCAAGCTGGCACCTCAGCGTTCGAGAAAATCTACTGCCAATCATTAGCCGACCGGAGTTCCGCTGTGGCGACCCCTAACCGGGAATAGCCGAAAGACAACAGCAACAACAACACCAAACAGTGAAAGCTAATTATTCATGATTAAACAAAACAATAAAAATATCACAACCCCTGCAAATAATGTTTGATACTACAGCTCTGGGAGCCATTTAATTGTTGTACAAGTAAATTGTTTTCACATCTGCTGATCATCACAGGAAGTGACACACAGGCTACATTGTTTTGACAAGTGCTGTTCTTTATTACCCAGAAGTAGACAATTCGATCAATCAATCAGTAAAGCTTCAGAATACAGTAGCAGACAATCAATCAATCAATCAATCAATCAATCAATCAATCAATAAATAAATAAATAAGCAAATGCATTGCTTTGATATGTTCTGATAAGCCCCATTTTCTAATACTGGATACATAGAAGCATAGTTACGTATTGGCAACATAAATATTTAACTGTTTTAATAATGAAAAATACTGCTTTGCCATTTATGATTGCAGTGAAGCAGTATACATAATATATTTCTTGATTAAAAATACATTGCTTTTACAAGTACTAACAACCATCATTCTCCAATAACTGGTTATCTGGTAGTAGATAAAAGATTACTCTGACAGGTTGGATAAACATTGATCTCCTATAAGTGATAGTGAGAACTAATGTACATCTTGTATTAATGTTTTTCAGCACTCTCTTGGTTGCAGTTCATAAAGCAATAGGCTTCTGAAGAGCATGATATATATGAAATAGCCTCTTCTGTTGTACTTTATTTACTATCTGGCTGATATGACACAGTAAAGTAAAGCAATGTGTAGTAAAAGCTAAAAATTAACAATAAGCCTTCATTTACAATATTCTTATCCTTTTAGTCAGGATTTTAATCAAACAATATTACTACCACAAATCCATCAAGCTATACTCATGTGTTATTTCTTCCTTAAGTCTTGCAGATCTTGGGGGACTTATTTAATTCACCATGAAATGGAAAAGCAGCATTGTACTTTCTGTGATAACAAGCATTATTCTGTTATACTTAATTGAAGGTTGCATAAAACAGCATGTAGAAGCTGTATTACAGGCACTACAGTAATATAAAGATGTGTTGTAATATTCGTCTCCTTTCTTTTGTTTGTGTAATACATGTCAAAATTAACACTGTGGAAATACATTTGACACACAAAAAGTTAATTAAACTTTCTTTTGTGGGATTTGTATGGCCTTCCTCTGAGAGGATTCTTTTAAACAACATTAAAATGGGAAGAAATTGACTTGTTGTTATGCTATTTTTTCTATGATTGTGAGAAACTGAGAATATTCTGTAGAAGGTCTCTCTACAGTTATAGTCTCAATTTTTCACATATGGTTGTTGCGGGGGTTGAGTGTTTAGGACAAACTAATGTGCTTTGTTTATTTTATTTTACATGTGCAAATACTTTAGATGTTTAAAAATGTATTTCTGATAAAACATTATGATAAAAAGAGGACAATTGTACAATTCCGTTTTGACATGGAAGATGGACTAATGCATACTTACACTTTTTCATTTGTCAAATTGGCACTGCATCCTCAGTTCTGAACTACAAAGAAAAGCATGAGAGTTAAGAATATTATGTAAGGCATGCTGACTCTGTTTAAGAAAACACTGCCTGACCATAATTTGTTTCACGTAACCAAAGGTGTCTAAATAAATTAAATATGCATTGTAGTAAACAATGATAGCTGACGTTTTTTAATGGGCCAGGCTTTTAGAATAGTTCAGTTGTGTAAAATCTTACCATAATGGTAGATGTCCTAGTTCATAGAAGTTAGATGTCCTTGTCTTCACTGCTGCAGTATTCCTTACTAATGTGATTCCCTGCTGTGAAGCCCTCTGTCCGGCCAGTTTACAAAAGATTTCCATTGCTTTAAGGTACGCTGAACGTCACCTGCTTACTCCATGTATAAGGTAGGGGATAAAGGTGATATTCAGGCATACCATCCTCAGAACAGATTGCCCCAGTAGGAACAGCAGTCCAAGGAAAACCAAGGAGAATCTGCACAGCCAGGAAGGGAAAAAAGACCAGGGGGATGGAGGGAGGGAGTGAATACTGCAACAGTGAAGGCAAGAACATCTACCATTATGGTAAGATTTTACACAACTGTACTATGTCCTTACATTCACCACTGCAGTATTCCTTACTAATAGGAAAAAGCAAAAGCTCAAGAAGCAGCGTGGGAGGAGGAAGCAGCAGAGCCCTCCAAGAAGCCATGAATAATGACAGCAACAAAACCAGCTCTGGCTCTGGAGATACCATCCAACTGGTAATGTTTGGTAAAGGTATGCACATAAGTCCAGGTAGCAGCTTCAAGAATAGAATTAACATCTAACCCTTTGAAAAAAGCACCAGAAGAAGCCACAGCTCTAGTGGAATGAGTCTTAATAGAAGAAAGAAGGCTCTTGCCATGAAAAGAGTAACATAAGGAAATAGCCTTTGAAATCCAAGTGGAAATTGTTTGGAAACAACCAAACCTAAAGACCTAGGATAAAAGGAAAAAAATAATTGGTCAGACCTCCTGATAGCTTTAGTCTTATCCAAATAAAATCCGAGCTGTCTATGCACATCTAAGGTATGTAACACCCTCTCACTGTCAGATTGCGGAGAGGGAAAAAGGTAGGCAAATTAATAGACTGATTAAGTGACAACTCATTAACCACCATGGGCATAAAAGAAGGATTAGTACACAAAGACACCCTGTCCTCATGAAATATCAAAAAAGATGGACAAGCCATAAGGGCTTGCAACTCAGACACCTGTCTGGCAGAAGTAAGAGCTAACAAAAAAACTGTCTTCCAAGAACAATGTTGCAAGGAAACTGAAACAGCAGGCTCACAAGGAGCCCAAGTCAATTTTTCCAGAACAAATTTAAAATCCCAGAGAGGAGGAACAGGCTTCCTGGGAGGTCTAATATTAAGGACGCCTTTAAGAAACTGCTTAGACTCAAATCTTGAAGCTAACGAGGGAGTTAAAGGCAGACAAGCAAAAAGAGTTGATAAGTGGGCCTTAATAGAAGAATAGGCCAAACCAGTACTGAGCAACTCACACAAATAAGAAAGAACCAAAGGAACATCCACAGAAAGTGGATCCAGGTCAAGAGAAAGACACCAAATAGAAAACCTCTTCCATTTAGATAAGTAGGATTTCCTAGTAGTCAGTTTCCTGGCCTCCTGCAGGACCTGCAGCACATCCTCAGAACAAAAGGTGTCTATGAGGAATCAAAACCCTATCACCCACAGTGTCAGTTGAAATGTGGACAAGTGGGGATGGATGAGAGACCCCTTGTCTTATGTGAGAAGATCCATCCTATGAGATAACTTGTGATGATTGTCCCTGGTGAGATGCAGAAGTAGAGGGAACCAGTACTGTCACAGCCAAAAGGGACCCATCAACAAAATTGTGGGAGCATCCTGTCGAAGCTAGAACAGGACTCTCAAAATGAGAGTAAGGGGAGGGAATACATAAAGAAATACCCCCTTCCAAGAAAATGAGAGGGTGTCCACCTTCCAGACCAGAGGACCTGGGACTGTGGCAAAAAAGAAAGGAAGTTCGACCTTGAGACATGGGAGAAGAGGAACAGGAAAGTCTAGAGGATGCACATGCTGCAGCCACACCGACTTCAGGAACCACTGGAACTTCCTCATGTGGAGCCTGGCCAGAGGAAGCTTCAGAATGGTGAAAGCCATGAACCCCAGAGCTCTCTGAAACTCTCTGGCTGAAATGGAGGCCAGGGGAAGAAGAGTTTGAAAGACAGAAATGAGGTTAATGCCTTTGGAGGAGGCAGGGATGCCAGCATTGGCACCGTTTGAAACCTGCAACCCAGAAAGACATGACCTTGAGAAGGAGTCAGGGAATACTTGTTGAAGTTTATTGTAAACCCCAGGCTCTGAAGAAGAGAAATGGTTAAATGAAGATTTTGCAAAAGGACCTCTGGAGAAGATGCCTGAATCAACAGGTCATCCAAATAAGGAAAGATTTGGATCCCTTGAAGCCTGCAAAATACAATCACAGGAGCGAGGCATTTGGTGAACACCCTTGGGGCAGTAGAAAGACCAAAGAACAAAGCACAGAACTGAAAATGCCAACAAGCAACAGAGAAATGCAAAAATCTCTTGAAAATAGGATGGATTAGAATATGGAGATAAGCATCCTTGAGGTTCAGAGACACCAGAAAGGCCTGAGGGAGCAAGAATGGAAAAAGGGACTGAAGGGACAACATCTGAAAGGAAGGCACTTCAGAAAGGTGTTCAGATAGGAGAGGTCTAGAATAGGTCTCCAAGTACCTTCTTTTCTGAGCACTAGAAACATTCTGAAAAAAAAACCCTTTCCCCGTTTGGGACACAGGCACTTCTTGAATAGTACCCTGAGACAAGAAGTCCCGAAGAACCTCTGGGGAAAAAGGAAGCTGTTCCTGAGGAGGCTGAGGAATGTCCATAAAAGGAGGACGGGAAATCCAGACCATGAGGTACCCTTGATGAATGATTGACAAAACCCAAGAATCCTGGGTAATCCAGAGCCAAACAGGAAAAGAGGGAGAAAGGCGAAAAGACAGAAGAATGTGGCTGGAAATGGGTGGATAGTCAGACAGTACCTGGTTTGTCAGGAAAGGAAGGCTTAAGAATCTCTGCAGTCTGCGAGGCTTTAGCAGGAGGAGTCCGTTTACTACTGTTTCTACCTTTAGAAGGAGGGCGAGACTGCCTACGAACAAAGGCTGGCTTAGAAGGGTAGTTCCATTGAAATTTAGGTAAAGGAGAAACAAAGACATGCTTAAGCTCATGTAAAGCCTTCCTCTTGTTCTGAAGAGATTAAATAAACCAGCAGCTGCTTCACCAAACAAAATAATATTATCCGGAGGAGCATCCAGCAACTTAGCCTTAATATCATCAGGCAAAGGTTGAAGCTGAAGCCAGGAATATCTCTCAGAACCAAGCCAGAAGCAGCAGCCCTTGAAGAGGCATCTGCAACATCATAACTACACTTGATAGATTGATGAACTACCTGAGAGGAAGTCCCAAGCAAGGAAAGAGCAGAAGATTTGCACTCAGAGTCTGGAAGATCAGAAAGAACCTGACAGCCCTGAGAAAGAACAGCCAAGATATACCTAGAAATATGGGTCTGATAATTAATAACCCTAAAAGCCAGGGTAGAAGAAGTATAAACCTTCTTACCCAGCCTATCCATGGTCCTACTATCCTTGTCAGAAGGCAGTAACTTGGACGAGGGATGCAATTGAGATGGCAGAGTGGTCAGCAGCAGGACATTTAAACAAAAAGGAACAATCCTCAGGCACCCTGTAAAACCTATCAGACATCCTGAAAGCAGGGAGCAGAGAATCTGGTGCTTTAAAAGCAGTGAAAAAAAAACATCCAATAAAGCAGGCAAGACAGGAGGAGTGGCCGCAGGTTTAGGAGATTCCATTTGCAGTAACTCATAGTATCTGTTATGGATATCCGTAACCTGGGCATAATCCCATTTAAAAAAAGTTCATCATCCTAGAGATTGTGTCCCCAAAGGAAATTTCCTCAAAGGGATTATCAAGAGTATGAGAATCCTCCTCCTCAGACCAGTAGTCTAAAGGAGAAGTAATCTGGGCAGAATACGCAAGGGAGTCATCATCAGAATCCACCTCAGAAGAATGGAATTCTCTCGGCCTTTTAGGGGAAGAGGTGGACCAAGCAGAAGCAGGAACTGAAACCCCTTGAGTAGGCCACAGTGACAGTAAAGCATTAAATAACCCCTGAGTAAAGGCCTGCCACTCACTTTGTGTATCCCTAGGAACAGAAGAGACATGGTTAGTTTTCAGTTTCTTCTTTAAAGGGACAGCCATCCTGGAAACCTGTGAAGGCCCAGACTCAGGACGGCATTCCCCAACTGCAGTAGGAACCTCTTCCCGAAAGACAAACTGCGTAACCCCATTAGCCCCCTTGGAAACATTCAACCGTGGTTCCCTCTGAACGGCCAAAATGGATGCCTGCAAAGCCTCATCGGACGTGCTGCCTGCCAAATCTTCACCGGCCTCCAACCCAGATGGGCAGAAGAATCTGACAAAACAACTGGGTGAGCCTCTGGGTGTATAATAACCTCAGGAGAAACACCCATCAGAGGCTGGACAGCAGAAGAGTCCGGCCTTACCTTATGCACCTTCTTCTTCCCAGACAGTTGACCCTTGGGGCAGGAAGTTCCATCCATAGTAACCGCAGCAAGAAGCTTAAGCCGCTAGTTCTCAAGGTACAAAGAAAGGGAAGAAAGCCTACTATGAAGAGTTTTGGGGACAAACACCTGACAAATTGAACAAGATGTATGGTCGTGAGCAGCACCAATGCAAAAAAGACACTTATTGTGACAGTCTTTATGGGGATTCAGTCTCCCACAGTGGCATTTACCCTTCCTGGATGACATTAACTCCAAACAGCACTAAACAAAACAGAAAAAGTAACCAAAAACCCAACTGGGTACTTAGCTGCAACTGTGAGGACTCCAGCAAACAGGAGCAAGCAAAGAAAAGCCAACAAACAGAAAAACGGAAAAAAAAAAAACAGATGTATGCAACAGACAGGTGGTTAAAACAGCATTCAGACTGGTGGCAAAAAAAGTTTTGAGGATGGTACTCCTGAACGTCACCTTTATGGCCTACCTTATGCAAGGAGTAAGCAGGTGATGTTCAGCGTACCTTAAAGCAACAGAAATCTTTTGTAAACTGTTCATTTACTTTTCATTATTTTTACTGTTTTACAATTTTATTTGTTTATATTTTATTAGCACATTTACTGGGGTAATAGAATGCTATATTTAGTTATATTATATTAAATGGATTGGTTTTATTATATTGTTTATTTATTTTTTTTAAATATCCATGATATATAATATATTTTTGAACTTGAATACTGCTGCTATCTGACTTTGTTTTAGGACATACTGTTCCTTTAAACTTTTTAACTCTGTTTCAGGATATGAAGTCATCCTTACAGGGTTTAAAACAAACTGGGCTGTTTTAAAAATTGTATCTGATGAAGTCTCTGTAATTTTGGAATATTGAGATGAAAGTGCTTATATATTTTATTGTTTATTAAATAAGAAACGTGCTTGGTGGTTTTAAGAAGTGGTCTACCTCCTCTACACTCATTTTTGTGGATTTATCTTTTGTAAACTGGCTGGACAGAGGGCTTTATAGCAGGGAATCCCATTAGTAAGGAATACTGTAGCAGCGGTGAATGTAAGGATATCAAATGTTACACAAGTGGAACTGAACAGAAAAATTGAGCCAGTGCTCTACACATTTTTTTTTGGGGGGGGGGGTAAAGTAGAACATTGCATGGAAACATAAACCTGAATTAAGTGCTTTGGTTGTCTTGTCGTCCCCCCCCCCCCCCCCAGTACTGCAAGTATATTTTTCATCGGAGCCATCCTGCCTTTGAATCCAATATGCTCGATTTTTTTTCCTTAGAACTAAGTCTAATTCAATACATTTTCCCAGTCACACATGAAACAGTGTGTGGTGTCATAGCTATTATAAAATTGAATTTAGTGCTGTATAAATCTTTTATTTTCCAGCTGTTCTACATGCAACATGTCAAGTCAATTACAAGAATAAATCCAGTGCTTGAGCTGATTTAGGCAGTACTTGTTTTGTGCTGTTCCAGTGTGCAGCAATCTGTTGTTTTCTTTTCTGCAGCTTAGCTATTTTGCTTTTGCATCCAGTCCACAAAGTACAATACCTTGCATAATGTGAGTAACTTGTGTGAGTATTAACCTGAATCTAATATGCTACAATTTCAGCTATGCAAACTATGGAGAAAGCACTAGTGTCTTACTTCCTACTTTTTAAATTATTTTAATATATCATTGGTGAATAATACAAATATGCATATATACCTATATATCTATATCTATATAGATATAAATTGCTTTTGAATGACAGTACTTTCAAGTCAACTACAATATTATAAATAACCAGAGCATTCCTTACTACAACATACTAATAAAAAGTTGCCAGAGCTCCACAATGCAGAATTCATCCTTGACAAGTGTTTGTTTTTGTTATGCTTTTATCTGTAATATTTTCTTGATGCTCTAGTTACCTGTTGGTTTGGACCATAGCTAAAAAGGATCTGTAATGGATTAGTTCACCTATGTGATGGAATATCTGTTATGTCATTTCTTGTAGATTGAATGATTGCAGTGCTGCTTGCATGGAAAATTCATAAAAAATAATTTGGGCTTGATGTGCTGATATGATAATCTTTCAATTCTTTCTTCTGGTTTAGTTGTTCTCCCTAACCCGCAGCAATTCTTATTAAGGACACTGGTTAGTGTCAAATATTCCAGCATCTGTTTCCAGAAATAAAACTCAGCCCCTCTCAAACTGCAGTTTTGCTTTTCTTAAATAATTATTCTCACTGCCCAGTGTTTTCCCATAAAGTATCTAAACTAAATCCGTAGTTAAAATGTAACATAACGATACCCATTCCCTCAATGTTACTTTCCTTGTTTGCAACACTTACAGATACTGTCATGTTTACTTATCTAATACATGCAACAAGGAAAACATTTTGCCCTGCAAAATAGAACTGTTCATCATTGTATCCCTCAGCCTCATCAGTTACATCTGGGGCACTGAACCCCCACTGCCATGTTTGTTTTTTGTTTATCTATCTATCTGTCTATCTATCTATCTATCTATCTATCTATCTATCTATCTATCTATCCATGTATTTTCTTGCATTTGTTAACAGAGTTGGTAGGCTGGTCAACTGACCCCTTCCAGTCATGACTCAAACTTTTATTTCCTTATTTTTGTTTATTTCTTAACTGGGTAAGTCCACTGGATACAAGCATTCCTTTTTAGGGGTGATCCAGTAGCACTATCTGGTTAAATGGCTTATTCAGATCATACAGTAGGGAAATGGAGGCTGAGGGAATCAAACCTTCAACTGCAGGAAGCAGCTCATTAAGAACTCATAGCCTTAATCCTCTACGCTAACAATGAGAGTTAAAGCTCTTTATGGAGCAACAGTGTAGAATAACAATACAAAAGAAAATTATCATTAATAATAAATTAAAAAGGTAGGAAAGTATTTTGTCCAAGACATGTACACATTGACCAATTTACATTAAATTAACAGTGCAAATTGTAGGTAAAGAAACCTAGGAAGCCCTTAGAGGACTAGCCACTCAGTAGTGTAAATGCTAGCTTTAGGCGATTTGGTCATATTGACATGTTGATGTGACAGCCTGACCCCATGCCAATATGGGACAATGGTCTGATGATGAGGATGATGACAACTAACAGCAATCATATTTGCGTACTAACAAAATATTACATTTCTATTCAGTTGGTGTCTTAAAAGCAGATGAGCATGTGAAGTGGAATGACTTTCCCAACTATAGATACCCATTGTCTCTGTAACAGTTTGTTATTTTGAAACTGGTGCTCTTCAGTCTGTTTTGAAACTCTTTAGTGCAGGCTGATCTCTAATATAATTTACAGGTGGTTCCAAATGGCAAGGCCAGTTTTAGTGAATGCTTGCACTTGCCCAAAGTGGGATCTTACTAGAGATATTGTCTCATTGCAATTGTCTATTGAGTTCTTATGGCTGCTTACTTACTGAAACTTTGGACCTTAAGGGAGAACAATATTGCATTTTTATAAACTTAAACATGGTGGTGCTAAGGAGAAGAATGGCCCTACTTTGGACAAACAAACGTAAAGGTTTTAAGCAAATCAGCATGGTGAGTTGGTGGGTCTGCTATGAAAAAAAAGGAATATTTTATTCTCTCCCATTTGTATTAGATGTGACCTTGAACTAGAAATGGAGAGTGATGATTGGGATACCATAGTCCAGCTTGGGGACTATGATTGGGCTACCATAGTCCGGCATGGGGGCTATGATTGGAATGCTATAATCCAGCCTGGGAAGTATGATTGGGATACCATAGTCCAGCTTGGGGACTATGATTGGGATACTTTAGCCCAGCTTGAGGACTATGATTGGGATACCATAGTTCAGCTTGGGGACTATGTTTGGGTTAATATAGTGCAGCCTGGGGACTACAATTGGGATACCATAGTCCAGCTTGGGGACTACAAATGGGATACCATAGTCTAGCTTGGGGACTAATACATTTCTTGCCAAAGCATGTCTTGTGAAGGGAAGAGAAGATTAGATAAATTCTAGTAGAGCTATAGTTGGGCTAGTACTTTTTAACTGCTATTTCTTTATGTAGTAAAGAGTAACAGAGATGGAGAGAGAGAGTGGGATCCAGAATGAGGTCAAAATATTTCTGCTCTTTAACATTGGGAATGGTATAATATTTGAGTTCTTAAGTACTAGAAGAGGTAGTTCAGCAAGTTTCTCAGGAGAGGTAAATAATGTTACTCCAGATTTTTCTGGGTTTATTCTTAGCTTATTTATTACATGTGCCAAAATGGATTAGCAAAATCCTATATCTGATCTATAGGTTTGAAAATGATCTATCAGATTCAAGTAAAAGACTATAGTCTGCATGCATAGTTATATTAATAATGGGCAAATGGTAAATCCAGTTATATTGTTAATAAAATGTGAAAGCAGTAAGGGGTCCAAGACTGAGCCCTGGGGAACTCTTGCAACTGTTCTCCTAGTATCAGAAAATGTTGATTCCGTGGAAACCTGAAAAGTTCTATCAGCTAAGTGTTCAGCCAAGCAATTGTGTTTACTCTGAAACTGAGCTTTTCTAATTTTGTTTTTCTGGACAAGATCATTATTCACTGTCTCAAAGGTCCTAGATACTTGTACTTAGAAAAATAATGGACTTCGGGAGTCCATCATTTATACTGTGGTATTTGGATTTATTGATGTATAAAGTGCACTGGTGGTACTAAAGGTACTAACACCTTTCTGAAAGCTGATTGTTGCATAGTAGTCCATATTCATTTATACAGCTCTAATTCTGACTATGGATGAAATTTCTTACATTTTGTTGGGGGGAGGGGAGCAAAGATTTGTAATAGGTCTGCAATTCTTAATACAGGATGGGTGGTGGACTTTGTGTAATGACACAATAACTGCATATTTGAATTGACTGGGAGCAATTCCTGAAGTCAGAGAGAGACTGTGGGCCAGATTCCAAAAGAATTGCTCTCAGTTTGTCTGCCCTGATTCCAAAAAAGCTACTCTCAGTGTAAGTGATTTACGTCAGTGTAAGATCTATCTGCAAACAGGCTTGCTACATGGACCAGATTCCAAAAGGTATGCTTTCAGCCTGCTCTCGGTCTATGTGGTCAGTTGTGCTGAGGGCAAGTCTTTTGGAACTGGGCCCTATATAGGAAAGTCAATGGTATGGAAATTAGTGAGGATGCCATTCTAAGGAATGATGGACAAAGTTAACTAAATTTATTAGCTCCAGAATATTTTTTAAATTTGTTTAGTAACTGTCTCATTTTATTAGAAACAATCTGTTTAAAATAGAATATGGGACTCATTTCTGCTAAGGGATAATGATATAAGGAGGTTGTAATGGCTGGGAGCTGTGTGCTGTGCATGTGATTATGATTTTAATGTATTATTTTGTCTCAGCTTGTAAAAAGGTAGGTTTTATAAATTGCAGTGAAGCTGGTTATAGCATTATTAGAATAAGAGAAATTAGAGATAGTGATATGACAAAGCTAGTTCTTTAACTGTTTCCTGAAAATATATGTGTTATATGCTGGAAAGCATTGTTTGTTTCTGTATTAAGTAGTTTTAGTTGCACTGGTTGCTATACTGTATATTTTTATTGCAAGTATGTTTGGAGCAGCTGATCCCATTTTGTTTCTTTGCAGTTTTTCCAGGTTCAGACTGTGCCTCATTAAGTCTTAGATTTATGTTATATGCCAGGATCACATCTATCCCCGTAATCCTCCTAGAAGTTAATGAGAATATCTTGTCCTTGATTTTCACTAGCCTGTTAATGAAACAATTTAGTGCTATATTGGGATTTGTGTCCGTATATAGTGAAGACCAGTCAGTGGTTTCTAGTATGGCATTTAGATCAGTCTCACTTTCTAGTCTTGGCCTGCCTACTACAACCTAAGTTGGGGACTTGATTATTTTAAATGACCAAACTAAGACCAGTGGGCAGTGGCCATGAAGAAGCTGCATAAAATGGCAATTTTATCCATCTATAGCATATGCTGGAAATGATGATATCTAGCAGGGAGCTCTTACCTGTACAGGGATTAGGCTTTGTAGGGTGCTTGACCAGAACTATTCATCTAGCAGGTACTCAAGCAACTATCATTAATGCACAAATAAACTACCACTTAATTAATTAATTAATGTAAATATTACTACCCCAAAAACATAAAAAAACTTTCATTGCTATCTTCAGCCATCTTTGGGTAAGTTTTTTTAGTTCACATTCTGCCTAATAAATATGACCTAATAGCCATGAAAACGGGGTCAAGAGAACCAATAAACCATCAAAAGGAGCCATCAGTGTCACATGTTTAACTTTGGTTAATTTGAAGGTCCAGGCCAAACAGTATATAGGTGAAGATACTGAACAGGCAGGGACAGTGTAAGATTTGCCACTTTAGTTATACTGGTAAGAAATAGGACAGGGTTTAGTATTTTCATCACTAATGAATATCAGTATTAAATGAAATGGTTCAGTGACAGATTTCTGCAGTTGAGTTGTCTGAATTAGAATCAGACAGTTCCACGTAGCTTCATAATGACACCTCTAGCTTTCAACCAGGCTGGGGTTTAGTTTTCTTTAGAATGGCAGAGATAATTCCATTTAGCAAAAAAGTATGGCTGCATGTCAGAAAATATGATACCCCTCTTCTTTTATAGCCATTAAGGCAATGCATTTCATTTAGGGAGCTTATTTTGCAGATCATTTTGGAAAAAAACTATCATAGTAGACACCTTAAATTGGACATAGTATGGCACATGTATCACACAGCATGTGATATATGCTGACTCATTAAGGTTTACAAAGCTTATTCTTGTCTGAAATAACACTTTTTTTTGGCTTTTAATGCTTCTGCCAAGGCTTTTTGTATGGGTCCTCAAAACTAAACTACTCACATGTAAAATGCATGGCAATAAACACGTGGGGGCATAAGTGCTTGCATCCAAACTGACTGAAAAACAAAGCACCCAAAAAGTAACCAAGAAACTATTTTTCGGAGACAATGCTCTGCTCTTTTTACACTCTTTACTTATACATACTAACTCCTCAATCATACTGACAAAAGAGAAAAAACAAAATAAACTTTAAAGTATGTGTTTCCATTCTGCTTCTTCCGTGTGGCAGAACAAACCCAGTCTAAAGGCTAGATCAACAGGCAATTAAAGGAAATAATAGTCAGGCACAAGATGCTCAGAAAACTACAACCCAAGCCAAAGACACATGAGCAGCAGAAGTTTAACGAGGACCTAAGTGGAAACCTCTCTACTCGTCTACAAGCATCCCAAGACTCTCCTGATTTCCTTTACAGCCTTCCTACATTACTTAAAAATATTATTTTGTAAGTCCGTTATTTATTTATTTATTGTTTTCAGTCTGTGGTGTTGCACTTAGTTGACTCACTTGTTCCTTCTTCAGAGTGAGAGCCCTACAGCCTCTTACTTCCCTAATGCCTACAGCCTCTTACCTCCCTGATGGAGATAAGAATTGGTGTGAGGGAGCAGGTCAGTCTAATGATCCAGAAGACTATTCTGTCTCTACAACGCCAGTGACTTGTGTGCTACACAACAGCTGTTCTTAGAAGGCACATGTCTGCTGTCATGCATGTCCAGTGTCCTTGCTACGGGGCTCACTGCTGTGCAGTGTGGGGATGTTTCATTCCTTGTGTGTGTGTGTGATATAACAACACTCCTGCAGGTGTTGTCTTTCTCCTGCCAGGAAGTACAGGCTGGCATTGGCTACTCATCCCCCTCCCCCAATTGCCTGGAGAGTCACTGACCTGTTGGCAGTCTTCCTACAGATCATCAACATCATTCTGGTGGATGTTCACCTCCAGCAACCCCCATGCCATGAACCCTGTGATAAGTCAAGGATATAATCAAGTCCAGTTTACAGAGGCAATGGGCTTTCTGTGTCAGTGCATCTGAATCACCCAGTAACTTCTTTTTTCAATACAAAAAGCAATTATTTATGATTGCCTGGGCTTTTTTCTTCTCAGTCAGTTTGCTACATAGGCCACAATCCTGAGACTTACCTTGAAGCTGGGTATGTCTTGCTAATGTCCAGCAGATCATTTATGCAGCATCTCCTTGCTGTCTTACTTCAGTTTAGAGACGAGCAATTCTACCGAATTCCTCTCTGAGATGGCTATCTCACAGTCAGACACCGCTACTCATTGTCCAGTGTTTCACTTGCTTTTAGGTGTACAGCAGTTATTTATATCGGTAAGTGGCTATTTTGTCCTGCCAGTAAGGAAAAATGAATGAAACAACCAACATACTTTATTTATTTAATGTTTATTAACTGGGTTTATCTGTGTCTTTCAGCTTTTCCCAGTTAGGGGTCGCCACAGCGGAACTCCGGTCCGCTTATGATTGGTAGTGGATTTTTACATACCGGGTTACCAGCCCTGACGCACAACCTTCAACAAAGGCACACCCCATTCACGTATGCCTCCACACAGAAGACGCTCTAGCTGAGAATCGAACGGGACAACGTCTTGCTATGAGGCGACATGCTACTGCAGCACCACCACCGCAGTACTACAATGTTTATTAACTGGGTAAATGGACAAATATAGAATACAGACAAAAAACATGTAGTTCAAAAATCATTGTAAATACAAAGTTTTGCAGTGTTATTAACATTAAAATATGCACACCAAAGCAGTGTAAATAAATATTATGAAGCATAAACAAGTTAAATAAATAATCAAATACAGAATATATGTAGTTCAAGTGATCAGAATAGATATGAAGCTGTGCAATGTCAGTCTGGCAGCAGGTAGAACAGTCACCTTTGGAGCAAAAAGCTGTGGGTTCAAGTCCCACACCAAGCAGATTGATTGTTGAGACTGCAGTGCAGCATAAGGGGGTGCTGCACTCCTGAGTGTGCCACGATGTTAAACCGAGGCCTCAGCTGCTTGAGTTGGTGGTAGCTCAGGTAGATGTAAAAGATCCCAAAGCACCTACTGAAAAGAGTAAAGGAGGTTCTCTCATGCCCTGGTCAACAAAGAATAAATAAAAGTTTTATGCTAATATCTGACAGTTTATAAAACTTTAAAAACAGTAATGTAAATAAGAATTGTGTAGTATATGCAAGGCAAATAATTAAATATGTAGTTATTATACAGATTGCTTTTAATAAAAAATATTGAAAAGGGGATGCTTTACATTTGTAGTCAAAAAAGAAGTTTAAATGTTTAGAATTGATAACAAATAATAACGATAGATGTAAATGTTGAGAGCTTCTTCATTCCCTTCTTCTGCTTAGCTACTAATTTCATGAAGAACAAGTCCAAATCTGTTCTGCTCTTGTCTTTGGGTACCATGCTATCTTCCTATGTTTTGTGAAAAAGGGTAGCTACTGTTGTCACTAGCTCTAGTATCATTTCATTAAGCATTCAAGGTTGACTCCAATTAGGGACCCCCAATGTAGGCTTGCATCATGGATAAATACAGTGGAGCCTGGTAAACACTGAAATCAATAACTTACAAAAGGATATATACTTAATTTTTCTAATCAGATGTGGAAGCACAATACCCTATGTCTATAATCAGGCTGTGCAGAGCCTCATATTATATAATTCAAATGCAAGTCACATATAGGAATGCATAAAGGATCTATGGCTACTTTGGAACACAGCTACCTAACCTTCCCATTGTGATTTCATAAACCTGCAAGCCCCACATAGTTAAATATGATTTAGGTAATCCTTCTGGTGAACTCTAAACCTGATTTGCAAAGTAGTTGCACCTTAAGTCAGACATGATTGTCTACCTGATCTGAAATACTAGGCTTGAGTGGTAAAAGTTAGTTAAAATATCTAACTGCAACACTATCTTATATTAAATAAAGTAGTCTCATTATAAGAAGTTAAACTGCACTGTGTGAATACAAAGCTATATATTGTGTAATGAACCTTGATTGTGCAAAACAATATTGCAATTCTAACTGACTGCACAGAAGGGTTACCAGCCATATGCCACATACTAGCTTGAATGTCTTATATGGATGCTACTTTCTAAAGGCTAACTAAAGAACCCACTTCCTGCAGTTAACAGCATGTAAACAATGTGGTTTCTCTCATTCGCTTCCCCTCTGTCAGTCCCATGCAGAGAGTGCACCCCTAGTCTTTTCCAGCAGTCCATACTTACACATATCTCATTCATTTTCCCTTCACCAGCCTCATACACATAATGTACCAACAGTCCACCCATATTTATATGTTTTCATTTATAAATGTTTAAATAGAATACATTTTCTTCTACTGCTCATACGGTCTAAAACAGATTATTTGGTTATATGGTGCCATTCACTTGCTTGGTACATTTTTTCTTACCTTTTAAAATTATCAGAATGCTTAAGTTTTAGTGCAAACTCTGAAAGTGACCTAGTGATCACAGTACATTACTACCCTTTAAAGAAAAAAAAAAAAAAAAGACTGCATGGTACAATCAGAAGTGAAGCAACAAAATTACATTTTGAACTCATGACCTAACATTACTGTCCCAAAGTACCTTGTTCTTAGAAAATGTATGCAGCTCTCCAGATGTTGGCCTGCAAATGCAGTAATCCTTCAACTGCCACTCACACAGCTATAAAAATACTTAAAATCCAAGCCTATTTCTGAAAAAAGTTATGTACAAATCTGTGTTACAGGCCTTGGGTTAAACACTTGTATGCATAGCCTAGCCCCAGGAAGTCATAAAGTCTCTAAATGTACTGACCTAAGAACAAAGAGTATTCCTGACTCCATTCTGTGTTCCTTCAGTACTGTGACCTTCATTTGTGCTGGTCTAACAATTATCTTGGGGTTTTGTTCACATTGTGTCTTGTACTGCTCATGCCTCCTTGTGACTAACAGACTTTGTCCTTAAAACACATGAAATATAGTGTAATCTTACCCTTTTCACTATTTTATATATATATATATATATATATATATATATATATATATATATATATATATATATATATATATAGTAAAATGAATGCTTGTAGACTGCGGTGGTGGTGCTGCGGTAGCGTTGTCGCCTCACAGTAAGACGTTGTCCTGTTCGATTCTCAGCTAAAGCGTCTTCTGTGTGGAGACATGTGTGAATGGGCATACCTTCGTTGAAGGTTGTGCATCAGGGCTGGCAACTCGGCACATAAAAATCTACTGCCAATCATTAGCGGACCAGAGTTCCGCTGTGGCGACCTCTAACCGGGAAAAGCCGAAAGACACAACAACATTGTAGAATGAATGCTTGAAAGGTAAAATGCTGAATACAAAATATTGACAGACCTTTTGAACATTCACATTACTGAAATGAAATAAAGAAACTACAAATAAATTGCAAAAGGAAAGCTAAAACCCTTCAGTAACACTAAGCCCTAATTTGTCTGAATAGCTGTAGTGTTATGGAAAGGGTTTTTCTTAGCTAAGGTGTAGGGTTAGGGACAGGGTTTGAGTTAAAGTTAGCACCTAATCCTAACTCTGACCCTGCCCATAACCCTATAATTTATACATGAGCGCACACACACACACACACACACACACACACACACACACACACACACACACACACACACACACACACACACACTTATCCCTAGTACAGACCCACTTATCTGTTTTGGCAACACAGACTTTCTGCAAAATTAACATTCAGCATGGCTTCTGCCTTTACACTTTTCAGACAAATGTACTTTTGATAAAGTACATGAGATTCATAGCTACATAGACAGACAGATAGATAGATAGATAGATAGATAGATAGATAGATAGATAGATAGATAGATAGAGAGATAGATAGATGTACAGATAATCATATTCATTGTTCCCCATTCACATAGGTTCATTAGGTACTTACTAGGCTATTAGGTTTATAGGTTCATAGGTAAGTACTAGGCTATCTGCCAGCAGAGCCACTGCAGTGATCCCCGGGGTAAATTTTCTGTTTTCCATCCACCTGTCAAGGTTTCTCTTGAAGAGTGCTAGTGAGGGGCTCTGCCTGATGTATATTGGAATCTTGTTCCAAAGCATGGGGAGTCTCTGGGTCAGGAATCTATCCCTCCAGCAGTTCCTATTTATTGTTGTGGTATGGTTTATATCTCTACAGTGTGTGGCTCTCAGGGATTTGTTTTTTTTTAGGTGGAGCATATCCATCAATTCTGGGTTGGATATGGCCTTGTATGTCAAGCACAGATCACCTCTGAGTAAGCGGTATGCAACCGAGTACAGCTGGAGTTTCTTTAGTCAGGCTGCATAGGTCATCTGTTTGAGGTCAGTAATCCTCTTGGTGAGGTACTTTTGTGGTCTTTCCAGCTGTTGCAGGTGTCTTGTAAGGTACATCCCAAATGGGGCATTGTATTCTATAATGGGTCTAATAAGTGATGAGTAGAGAGGCACAATAACCTCCTTTGCTCTGGATGCAAACCCTTTTGAGATTAGGTGGGCCATGTAGAAGGATTTTCTAACCACCTTGGCAATATGATTATCAAAGGAGAGATTGCTATCTACTTGGATCCCCAAATCCCTTATTACTTTTTTCTGTATTTAGGGGACTACCACCTATGTGGTAGTTCACGGGTACTTTGTTTTTTCCAAAGGGGATGGCTATGCACTTTTTGGCATTCAGCTTGAGGCCATGATTTTGACACCAGGTATCCATCTCAGTGAGACCCTTCTGGAGGGTGCCTGTATCAGCCAGAGAATCAATTATGGCCCCTAGTTTGCAGTCATCTGTGAACTTGGTCAGCCAAAGTCCTCCTGTGCTTGCCTGTTCCACTGAGAAGTATATACCAAACAGGAGGGGCCCTAGGACTGAGCCCTGGGGGATGCCACTTGTAACCGGTTTATAGTTGGACCTAGAGTCTGCAACTCTCACCATGTGGGTTCTGTCCATGAGCCAATTTGCAACCTATCTCGTGACATAGGGGTTAATGTTCAGGTTGGTGAGTTTGTCTATAATACCAGAATGGGGAATGGTGTTGAACGCCTTTGTGAGGTCTAGGTAGGATGTGTGGACCTCCTTACCCTCATCTAATCCCTTGGTAACTGTCTCAAAGAAGTCCACCAGGTTTAGGAGGCATGATCTGCCCTTAACAAAGCCAAACTGGGTGGGGTCTAAAGTTTGGAGGTTCCCAATGTCCCTGTTAATGAGTTCCATGATGATGCGCTCCATAGCCTTGCAGTCCAGGCTAGTCAGGCTTATAGGGTGATAGTTCCCGGGGTCCGTTGTGGCACCACCTTTGTGGTGTGGGATAACTGTTGCTGTGCACTACTCTGTGGGTACATAGCCTGTAGAGAGGCTGAGTTTAAACAGTGTGTTTAGGTGAGGGGTTAGTTCATTTTGGAGCTCTTGTAAGACACAGCCTGGGACACCGTCCGGTCCCATTGAGGCTGTTTTTGGCTTTGGATAGGGCTGTTTTAACCTGTGTGTCAGTGATTGCCGGGGCCTTACATTTTTCTGGTATGGTTATGAGCCCTTTAGGGGGTGAGAGGGGTGTGAAGTTTACACTGAACCTGTCTGCCAAAATGTTGGCAATATCAGTCGGTTCAGTGGATTTTGTGCCATTCTGCACCAACACAGAGCAGATCTGAGAGTTTCCACTTAGGTTATTCTTGACATAGCTAAAGAACACTTTGTGGTTATCTTTGGAGTCCTTGGCAATTTTTCTTTCAAAGCTAGCCTTGGATGATTTAATAAGGGATCATAGTTTCTTGCTGGTACTGATCAGGGATGTCTTTCATTCTAGGGATTTTGCTGTTATCTGTACTAGTTTTCTCCTTCTATTGTAGAGCCTGTTTATGACAGGGGTCTACCAGACTGGTTTCCTTTTCTTGGAGGAGTGAGTCTTGGTTTTAATTGGGATAGCACGATCCATGCATTCCTGTAGATGATCATGGAGTGCCTTTGCATAGATTTCAGCAGCTTGGACAGCATTATTCATTGGCGTGGGGGCTGTGAACCTTTCCACCCCAGTCTTAAGCAACGTGAAGTTTGCTTTTGAAAAGTTTTTCATGGTGGTTTCCTTGACTGGGTTGGGGGCAGAATGTGAATATCCAGAGTGATTAGTCTATGGTCTGATCTAACCAGTGAGGGGTTGATGTCAGGTGTAGAACACCGGTCGCCCATGTTGGTGATGACCAGGTCCAATATGTTGTTGCCTCTGGTGGGGGTGTTGACCAGTTGATCCAGGGCATTCAAGTTTATAAATTCTAGGAAGCATTGGGCAAGGGAGTTAGTACTTGAGTAGTTCTCCCAGTTAATGTTTGGATAGTTGAAATCACCCAGTATTAGGGTGTTTGGTAGGACCTTCATATTTCCCAATGTCTACAGAAATGCGGAATGGGGGTCCTGGGTCATGGTGGGTGATCTGTAGCAAGCTATAATTTGGATTGCAGTTTTGCCTATTGTTAGTTGCACTTGGATGATCTCTGATGCATCGTGCTGCGCCACTAACCTGGAGGTGTGAGTATCCTTGATGAATATGGATACACCCCCTAACTTGAGTACTTGAGTAGTTCTCCCAGTTAATGTTTGGGTAGTTGAAATCATCCAGTATTAGGGTGTTTGGTAGGACCTTCATATTTCCCAATGTCTACAGAAATGCGGAATGGGGGTCCTGGGTCATGGTGGGTGATCTGTAGCAAGCTATAGTTTGGATTGCAGTTTTGCCTATTGTCAGTTGCACTTGGATGATCTCTGATGCATCGTGCTGCACCACTAACCTGGAGGTGTGAGTATCCTTGATGAATATGGATACACCCCTGCCTTTTGTGTTTCGGTCCGGGTTCTGTGGCCGAAAGGTATGGTATGAGTTATAGCCTGGTAGTGCTGGGGTGCTGTCTGGAACCTTAAATCAGGTTTCTGTTACTGCACAGATATCAATGTTCTCCATACTGAGGACTGCCTTGAGTGCGTGCATTTTGAGGTATAGACTTCTGGCATTGAGTAGCATTACCCTCATTTTTTTGGTTACTTGTGCTGTTTATGGTGGTGGGTTTGTCTTTTGAGCCTTGCCTAAAAAAGCCACTATGGGGGTGGCAAGAGCCTTTGCCAGTATTCAAAAGCCTAAGGGTGACAGGTGCAACATGGCTTGTTGAGCATGTCATCCCAGGCAGACAGATACTGGATCCCCTTTGAATGATACCAGAAACTTAGCCAATTGTTGAAGTTGATAGTTTTTTCTTTATACTATGGCATCATTCTTGGTGAGAGTAGGATGCTACTCAGGGTCAGGGTCATACCTGCCTGGGCTACATGATCAGAGAGCTCTTCCATGTCTCTTTCCATGTAGTCCAGGGAGGTACGTTTCAGGTCATTCACACCAACATGTACAATGACAGAGTCATATTTGTACTTGTTCTGGAGTGACCTGAGTGCTTGTGTTATGTGGTGGATCCTGGCGCCCAACAGGAAGCTAACTGTAACCTTCTCCTTGTCCAGCCTAGTTAGTGGGACATCAGTGTGCCTGACTTATAGAGTCGCCTATCACTAGTGTGTTGGGTATGTTATTTTGCCTTAAGGGCTGTGATTGCGTGGCACATTGATTATGTGAAGTATGTGTTTCAAGATTGGTGATGGGTTGTGGAGGTTGCTTGGCTGTCTGCTTTGGAGGTCTCTGTTGCTTTTGCAGATTTTTATGTAGAGTCTCTGAGTATGTTTTTATGTATTTATGTGTGTTATTTGCCTGTGCTGGTTTGTTAGGTCTATGTGAGACTGGTGGTGTGTTGCAAGTATTACCCTTCTCCTCTTGACAGTCAGTTACAGTCTGGGGTTGAGAGAGCTTTGCCTCCAGCCTGGCTGTATAATTGCATCTCTCGCATATATTAGTGTTTGGTGGTAGGAGGAGAGGGTTGTCTGTGTATATGAGGCAGTTGTAACATTGCCACAAAATGCCCAGATTCACCAGTTGGACTGGAGAGTACAATGGAAACTGCCCTTTGGACATGCCTAAATAGGTAGAGTGAGCTGGTTTTCTGATTGACTGGTGGGGACGAATAGAGAGCCTTGTCCTTCTGGACAGTATAAGGGGGGGCTAATGCTAGGGGTATTTAGTGCTTGTTATGAGTTTTAAGCCAGTGCCAGGCTGTAAAATGAATGGTTTGAGTGCTAAAGTTGAAGGTTTGCCTAATTCCAAGGGAAAAACTGAAGAGTAGACTTCGTGGAGTCGGGAATAGTTTAACCCTAGCTAACTGGCGCTGCCCGGCGTGCAAAACAACGCAAATACGTTTTTTATATATACACCAGAAAAAGAGAGTTTAGGCGGAAATAGCAATAAGCAGCAAGAAAAAACAAAAAAATGGTACTTAAACACTCCAAAGTCTCTCCTTTTGTCACTCTGGCATTGTAGGTCTCTGCAGGACACTTGGGCAGGATCTGCTGAGCTTCTACAAACACAAAAACCACGCAAATGCAGTTTTTATATCAGAAAAATTAAAGAGATAGAAATTAGCCCAAAATGGCCAATAAAACTACAGTTTCTGGGCAGAAACCACTCCTCCAAGGATAGGTAGGCTGTTCAGAGCTCACTACTCTCACTGGTGAACAAAGAAACTTCCTTTTTACCCAGGTAAGGTATGGCCAAACACAGAAGCTTAAACACAGTCCCAGTATCAGCAGGTATCTGAAACTGCACTTTTCTAGCTTAGTAAGGTGGGAAAATAGCAAGATGTTTTTTGTTTTTGTTTTTTTTTTTTCAAGAAAACAGTAGAAACAAATGCAAAACACTTTTATAGTGCAGTAATGACTGTCGCACTTGAGTGGGAAGCTAGTAACAGTTAAAAATACAATTTACAACAAAAAATGAATTTTAAAGTGCAGACACAAATAAATGCAATTTCAATGTAAAATGAGCATTCTGAGAAGCAATAAACACCAGAAACTGAGCGTTTAGACGGAAATAGCAATAAGCAACAAGAAAAACCAAAAAATGGTACTTAAACACTCCAATGTCTCTCCTTTTGTCTCTCTGGCGTTGTAGGTCTCTGCAGGACACCTGGGCAGGATCTGCTGAGCTTATGTTGTTGTTGTTGTGTCTTTCAGCTTTTCCCGGTTAGGGGTTGCCACAGCGGAACTCCGGTCCGCTAATGATTGGTAGTTGATTTTTACGTGCTGAGTTACCAGCCCTGACGCACAACCTTCAATGAAGGTACGCCCATTCACGCATGTCTCCCCGCAGAAGACGCTTTAGCTGAAAGTCAAACCGGACAGCGTCTTACTGTGAGGCGACAACGCTACCGCAGCACCACCACCGCGGGTCGGATCTGCTGAGCTTATACAAATACAAAAACCGTGCAAATGTGGTTTTTATATCTGAAAAGAATAAAGAGATAGAAATTACCCCAAAATGGCCAATAAAACTACAGTTTCTGGGCAGAAACCACTCCTCCAAGGGCAGGTAGGCTGTTCAGAGCTCCCCACTCTCACTGGTAAACAAAGAAACTTCCTTTTTGCCCAAGTAAGGTATGGCCAAACACAGAAGCATAAACACAGTCCAGGTATCAGTAGGTATCTGAAACTGGATTTTTCTAGCATAGTAAGGTGGGAAAATAGCAAGATTTTTTTTTGTTTTTTCAAGAAAACAGTAGAAACAAATGCAAAAACACTTTTATAGTGCAGTAATGGCTGTCGCACTTGAGTGGAAAGCCAGCAACAGTTAGAAATACAATTTACGACAAAAAATGAATTTTAAAGTGCAGGCACAAATAAATGCAATTTCAGTGTAAACTGAGCATTCTGAGAAGCAATAAATGCCAGAAAACGAGCGTTTAGGAGGAAATACCAATAAACAACAAGAAAAAACAAAAAAAATGGTACTTAAACACTCCAAAGTCTCTCCTTTTGTCTCTCTGGCGTTGTAGGTCTCTGCAGGGCACCTGGGCAGGATCTGCTGAGCTTGTACTATTGATCTGCGAGGATCTTTAGAAGCCTATCCCTGCATTCCCATGAAGTTTTTAGCCCTGACAATTTAAACACAAGTAACCTAGACCCAGGCAGAACATTTATGTGCCATTCATATCCATAAGAGGCAAGGGTGGCAAACCACAGGTGAGTTTTCAGTTTGTCATCCATTTCTACAAATTACATTTGACTATAGTAAGAGAAGTACTTTGCTTTATGTTGAGAAGATGATCACAAAGAAGTGGTATTCTCTATTTCTATTTATTTATTTTATTTTACATTTGTTTACCGGGTAGTGTCCAACTGGGCTAGTAGCCCATTTTCACCGGAGACCTAGGGAGAAAAGCTCTACAAACAGTCTCAGATAAATAACAAATAAGTAACAAATATATGAGTTACATAGATGATCATAAAAATTATTATAGTACATTATAGACATTGTGAAAAAAAAACAAGATGAAAAATAATATCACAGTAACAAAATTGAAACATGTATACCATAGAAAATCATTGTGAACTGGGTGAAAATTTGAGACAGAAACAGTGAGCATGTCTGATGAAGAGATTTTAGCACATGTAGAATTTAAGAGAGAATAGACAAAGAGAAAAATATAAAGTACTGAAAGTAAAATCAAATCAAAACCATTGGGAGGTGATCAAATATAACACTGAAGAAAAAACAGCTAAGAACCAGCTATAAAGAGAAATAGATGGGTGCTGTTGAGGACATAGTAGAAGAGAGGAAATTAACCAGGGGTATTACAATGGCAGAGCCACTTGCTTTTTAGATATTCTTTTGAATTTGTTTTAAAGGACGAACAGCAAGTACTGTTTTGTAAGCTTAAGGGTAGGTTATTCCAAGAGTTGGCTATTTTGTATGAGTAGAGGGAGTCACTGTAGCTGATATGATGGACAGAAGGAAGTTGGTATATTGTGTGCGCAAGAGACCAGATGAAAGGGGAGCAAGGCTAGGTGTATCGGAGGTGGGTTCAAATTGTTTTATCATGGTGTGGATGGGAGGAGAAATGGTGTAGGGATTATCCTGAAGGAACAGTATGCTAAGAGTGTTTTGGAGGTGAAAAGAGTGTCAGATAGAGTGATGTTTATGAAGCTGGAAATTGATAATGATGAATGTTGTTAGTCCATATGCTCCACATGTTGGGTGTGTGATGGATGAGAAAGAAAAATATTGGAGTGAGCTGAATGAAGTGGTGATGACTGTACCCAAGGGTGAGAGAGTGGTGACTGGGGCAGATTTCAATGGGCATGTTGGTGAAGGGAACAGAGGGTATGAGGAAGTGATGGGCAGGTATGGTGTTAAGCAAAGGAATGCAGGTGGTCAGATGGTAGTGGATTTTGCAAAAAGGATAGACATGGCTGTGGTGAATATGTATTTTAACAAGAGGGAGGAGCATAGGGTGACATACAAGAGTGGAGGAAGATGCACACAGGTGGATTATATCTTATGTAGAAGGACCAGTCAGAATGAGATTGGAGACTGTAAAGTGGTGGCAGGGTAAAGTGTAGTTAGGCAGCACAGGATGGCGGTTTGTAGGATGCCACTGGTGATCAAGAAGAGGAGGAGGAGTATGAGGGTAGCACCAAGGATCAAAGTGGAAATTGAAAAAGGGTAATTGTGAGGTGGAGTTCAGGGAAGAGTTAAGATAGACACTGGGTGAGAGTGAAGAGTTACCAAATAGCTGGGTAGCTACAGCAGAGCTAGTAAGGAAGATGGCTAGAAAGGTGCTTGGTGTGACATCTGGAAAGAGGAAGGAGGACAAGGAGACCTGGTGTTGGAATGAGGAAGTACAGGAGAGTATACAGAGAAAGAGGCTGGCGAAGAAGAAGTAGGATTGTCAGAGAGATGAAGAAAGTAGACAGGAGTATATGGATATGAGGTGCATGGCAAAGAGAGAGGTGGCAAAGGCTAAGGCGTATGAAGAGTTGTATGAAAGGTTGGACACTAAGGAGGGAGAAAAGGACCTGTACCAATTGTCTAGACAGAGGGACCAAGCTAGTAAAGATGTGCAGCTGGTAAGGGTGATAAAGGATAATGAGGGAAATGTACTCACAAGCGAGTAGATTGTGTTGAGCAGATGGAAAGAGTACTTTGAGGGGTTGATGAATGTAGAGAATGAGAGGGAGAAAGTCGGATGATGTGCGGATAGTGAATCATGAAGTGCAGTGGATTAGCAAGGAGAAAGTAAGGATAGCTATGAAGAGGATGAAGAATGGAAAGGCTGTTGGTCCAGATGACATACCTGTGGAAGCATGGAGGTGTTTAGGTGAAATGGCAGTGGAATTTTTAACTAGATTGTTTAATGAAATCTTGGAAAGTGAGAGGATGCCTGAGGAATGGAGAAAAAGTGTTTTGGTACCGATTTTTAAGAATAAGGGTGATGTGCAGAACTGTAGTAACTACAGAGGGATTAAATTAATCAGTCACAGCATGAAGTTATGGGAAAGAGTAGTGGAAGCTAGGTTAAGAAGAGAGGTGATGATTAGTGATCAGCAGTAAGGTTTCATGCCAGAAAAGAGCACTACAGATGCGATGTTTGCTCTGAGACTGTTGCTGGAGAAGTACAGAGAAGGTCAGAAGGAGTTGCATTGTGTCTTTGTAGACTTAGTGAAAGCATATGACAGGGTGCCTAGAGAGGAGTTGTGGTATTGTATGAGGAAGTTGGGAGTGTCAGAGAAGTATGTAAGAGTGGTACAGAATTTGTACGAGGGTAGTGTGACAGCGGTGAGGTTTGAGGTGGGAGTGATGGATGCGTCTAAGGTGGAGGTGGGATTACATCAAGGATCAGCTCTGATCCCTTTCTTATTTGCAATGGTGATGGACAGGTTGACAGATGAGATCAGACAGAAGTCCCCCTGGACTATGATGTTTGCAGATGACATTGTGATCTGTAGTGAGAGTAGGGAACAGGTGGAGGAGACTCTGGAGAGGTGGAGATATGCTCTAGAGAGAAGAGGAATGAAGGTCAGCAGGACTAAGACAAAATATATGTGTGTGAATGAGAGGGAGGATAGAGGAAGGGTGAGGATGCAGGGAGGTGGCGAAGGTGAATGAGTTTAAATACTTGGGATCAACAGTTCAGAGTAATGGTGAGTGTGGAAGAGAGGTGAAGAAGAGAGTACAGGCAGGATTTAGTGGGTGGAGAAGAGTGCCAGGAGTGATTTGTGACAGACGAGTACCAGTAAGAGTGAAAGGGAGGGTCTACAAGAGGGTAGTGAGACCAGCTATGTTATATGGGTTGGAGACAGTGGCATTGACAAAAAGGCAGGAGTCAGAGCTGGACATGGCAGAGGTAAAGATGTTAAAATTTGCACTGGGTGTGATGAGGATGGACAGGATTAGGAATAAGTATATTAGAGGGTCAGCCCAGGATGGAAGGTTTAGAGACAAAGTCAGAGAGGCAAGATTACGTTGGTTTGGACATGTGCTGAGGAGGGATACAGAGTATATTGGGAAAAAGATGCTAAGGATGAAGCTGCCAGGTAACCGGAAAATAGGAAGGCCTAAGATAAGGTTTATGGATGTGGTGAGAGAGGACATGCAGGTGGTTGGTGTGACAGAGCAGGATGCAGAGGACAGGAAGGAATGGAAACAGATGATCCACTGTGGATCCCTAATGGGAGCAGCCGAAAGAAGAAGAAGAGGGAGTCACCGTGGCTGTTATGTGATTGCATTGTTTTGAGCAGAGGTCTATCGGAAAATCTAAGGGATCTGCTGTTTACTTGTAATTGGACTAGGGTAGATATTGCAGGGCAGCTATTTGGGTAGGATATGATTTTATGGGTGAGGGTAAGTTGGTTTAGTATTAACAGGTTGGGGAGTTCTAACCAGATGAGTTGAAGAAGAGCAGAACAATGGTGGGCTTTATGGGGTAGATTGGTGGCAAACCTAGCAATTTTGTTGTAGGAAGTTTCAAGATTATGAAGATCAGTCTTGGGTAAGTTGGTGAGGATGTTTGAGCAGTAGAGAAGTGTAGTGAGAAGCTGAGATCTAGCTGTGGCTAGCCTGGCTTGAGGTGTTAGGTAAGGTTTGGCTCTGTAGAGTGCTCTGAGTTTTGTGCAGACTTTTTTAATGGCAAGTGAATATGAGTATTGAAACTGACAGTTATCTATTGTAATACCTAGGAGTTTGGCCTGGCTTGTTGGATCAATTTTGGTACCATTTGCAGAATGAGCAGAGAGGGGCAGGGAGCTCTGCTTGCTAGTTCTGTTGGTAAAAAAATATTAGTTTGGTCTTATTTGGGTTTAGGATGAGTTGGTGGTTTGATAGGAAAGTTAGAATTTCCAGGAATGCTTTTTGCTTGTTTTCTTGTAGTTGTGGGGAGGTGGCTGAGCAGATGAGAGAAGTATCATCAGCGTATTGTATGATTGAGGCTAGTTGGGTTGCTGTATTAAGGTTGTTAGTAAATGTGATAAATAGCAGGGGGCCAAGTATAGAACCCTGGGGTACACCTGTGGATACTGGGAGTAGTGGGTAGATGTTCTCCCATTTTGCACCCTGTTAGCAGTATGATAGATAACTGTGAAACCATGTCAGAGATTCTGGACTGAGATTGAGTGCACCAAGTTTGTCAAGTAGAAGTTGGTGGGAAATGGTGTCAAAAGCTTTTGACATGTCTAGGAAAATTGCAGAAACTAGATATCCTTTGTTCATAAGGTGATGTATAGTGTTGGTGAAGGATAACAGGGCTGAGTTTGTGCTATAATGGGGTCTAAAACCATGCTGGGTATTAGATAGGAGGTTGTTTGTGGTAAGGTGTTTGAGGAGTTGAAGCTGAATACATTTCTTTAGGATTTTGGCTATGGGTGGTAGGATAGCTATGAGGTGGTAGTTTGAGATGTCTCTAGAAGGGCCACCTTTGTGGAGGGGGATTATGTGAGTGACTTTCCACAGGAAAGGTGCATATTGTTCAGAGATGGAATGATTGATTAGTATTGAGATAGGATAGGCAATGAATGGAGCTTCTATTTTTAGGAATTTGTTTGGTAGTTGACCGGCTGCTGGGCAACAGAGTTTCAGTTTGCTTAGGAGTTTTTTAATGTAAGAAATTTGAATAGGTCTAAAAGAGAAGGAGTTTGTAGTACTTGCAGTAGGAGAGGGGAGTGTGAGCGGCAGTTGTTTGTGGTTATTAAGTAGACAGGAGGTAGAGTTGATAAAGTTAGAGTTAAACTGTTACGCTAAGGGTTCGGAGGTGTTAGTTGTGGAAGGAGTGGGGGTGGAGGATGTACCAGGGTTGAGTAGGAAGTTGACTGATTGCGAGAATTTTTGTGGGTTGCGAAGGAACTTTTGTTGGAAGATATGGAAGTAGGTTTTTTTTGTCATTTAAGATACTTTTCTTTGTTTGGTTTCTTAGTTGCTGATAAGTAGTAAGGTCAGATTTCTTTTTGGTAGATAGGTATAGGGCTCTGGCTCGGTCTCTTTGTTTAAGCAGTTGTTTAGTGTCAAAAGAGAGCCATGGTAGTTGTTTGGATTTGGTGCGTATTTTTCTGGTGGGGGTAGACTGTTTAGTGTTTCTAGAAATTTGTTGTTAAAATATTCTACTGCTAGGTCAAGGTTTAGGTTATTTAATGGTGACCAGTCACAGTGTTTTAGTAGTAGATTAAAGAGGTCAAGGGAGAAATGTTTCTTATTGCAGATATATTTGAAGGGATTGTGTGACTGAGTTTGTATTTTTTTCTAAGTAGAAATGTAGGGGCATGGTCACTAAGATCAATGAGTAGGCAGCTGGCTTGGTCACTCAGGTTAGGCCTGTTAGTTAGAATTCAGTTGAGTAGTGACTCTTTTGGAGTGTTTGTCAGTGCGAGTGGGACAATTCATAACTTGGGAGAAATTATATAAGTTTATAAAGTTTGTGGGGTGGTTTGAGGAGAAACAGAGCCAGTCTAAATTAAAATCACATAGGATAGTTTCTTGATTGAAAGTGTAGGCAGACCATGAGAGGAGAAGTTCTATGTTTGGGAGATTGTTGCCTGGGGGCAGATAAGTAACTATGATAATCATGGTTTTATGAGGATTTATCTGCAGGTGGGTGATGAGGAGTTCGGCATTTGGGGTATCTGGAGGTGTGCAGTTTACTTTGAATATTTTTAGGGAGTTTTTAAACATAACTGCTACTCCACCACCTCTTTTGTTTAGTCTATCTTGTCTAATAATGCTATAATTGTTACAAGTAATTTCTGAGTCTTTAATGTTAGGTTTTAACCAGGTCTCAGTAATAACCACTATGTCAGGAGTTTAGCTGTCTAAGATAGCATGGAATTCAGAAATTTTATTCATAAGGCTTCTAAGGTTGAAATTAGTAATTAGTCAGTTAGATTTGGAGGTAGTTGGTAGTGAGATGTGTGGCTTTGTTCTTGGGGGGGGGTGGTTTGGTTAGAGGAGTAATTAAGTGAGTTTTGTATGTGCAGTCGAGTTTGGGGTAAATCATTGCTGGGACCAGGGTTGGGGTGGATGTCTGGTTGTAATTTTATTTGTTTAAGGGAATGCAGAAGTAGATTTTTAAATATGGTGATAGCCTGATAGAATCTGAAAGTGAGGGGATGAGGGTTTGAGGTTTTTTTTGTTTGAATGGATAAAGGAGAGAATTGGAAGTGCTGTACAGTTGTGAGCAGCTATAGCTGTAAGCTTTAGGTGGAGAATTTTGGAAAGTTAGAGTATGTTCATGGGGGTAATGATAGCTAGGCCAAACGTTGTGGTAGTCAGTTGCCATACAGGCCGGGAAGAGAAGGCAAGATAGTGTGGTGTAGTAGAGGATAGAGTTGTAGTGATTCATATTTGGTAGGATGGTTCAGAGGGAAAGAAAGAAATATAAGTAGTGGAGTGGGGCAGACCCTGTATATGGCTCTGCCCCATTTACTGGCTCTGCCCCAATATGATACTTATCTATCTCTCCAATATATGCTGTTTATGCTGCAGACTAGATTAAGATCTCTTGAACAGGTGTTTATTCCACCATTGAGCTTGTAATTCTGTCATGTAGCTGACATCACTCACCTTTTTCTTAACAGTAATGGAAGGGCCCTTCCAGGTTGCCCGCTGCATGTTGTGTCTCACAGGAATAGCTCACATCACATGTTTCATACAGAATACTCTCTGACTCTTCGATGGCCTGTCATACCAGACTTTTTGCTGTTGTGCCTGTGCTAGGTCCTCCTGAGTCATCCCCATGAGCTCCCTAAACCTAGTCCTGAGGTGTAGGACACACTCTACCACATTCTCCTTCTCGGAATCACACTCATCCTCCCACTCATCACAAATTAAATTCAGACCCTCTTTAACCTGAGACCATACAGTAGCTCAGTGGGTGAAAAACTTGCGTATTCCTGAGGCACTTTCCTGTACGAAAGAGATGTGGCAGGAAATTGTTTCATTCCCTCTTGAAATGGTCTGCAAATGTCCTCATCATGGCTTTCAGTGCAGAGTTGAATTTGTCCATCAATCCATTAATCTGTGGATGGGGGAATGTCTTTAGGTGTTTTTGTCCCCCATGGTTTCCACGGCTGCCTATTGAAATGTAGGCATTTGAAATGCAGACTGCCAACAAGCCAAAAAAAAGCCGAAAACAATGGGAAAACAGCAAATCTCGAAGATCGCTCTTCTCTTTTAAACTTTTTTTTTTTTGCAGGGGGGCAAGCCCCACCACCCCCTTAACTTATATATATAACAACTCTGGGATCACTATACCTCAGAGAAAAGGGAATATTCCAAGAAATGGCCATCTTGGACTTAGTATATTTAAGTCTGTTTTTTGAACATTCATTTTCTGTGTTTCAGACTCGCTCTAACGAGTCCCAACATTTGAAATGATTATCTGTTTCCACACTTTCCCAGACATGCCAGCAGGTCTAACAATAAGTTGACATCTCTGTCAGCATTTCCTTAGGAAACCCTACCCTACTGAAAATGTCTAGAAAAGCATTTGCTACCTTCTCTGCTTTAAAGGAGACCAAATTCAGTACTTTTGGATACTTGGTGAAACACTACCATGATATATTTCTTACCTGTAGAACTTGGAGTATTCAAAGGTGCCCCAGTATCCATAGCTACCTTCTGAAATGGTTCCTCAATAACAGATAAAGGCATAAAATCACCCTTGGTTTTGTCTCCAGCCTTGCCAACCTTCTGACATTGCTCAAAGGTCCTGCCAATAAAAATTCTGCATAAGCTGTCTTTTAGTACTGGTTATGCCCATGTACTCTGTCAAAGCAATATACTGAGCTATGGCCAGAAGTGCCAGTAGTTAGGCCCTGGGTAATGCCAACTGCTGTACTATTTTTCCCTGCAGCCGCCCTTCAGGGTCCATTCTCTATACAACAACCCTTTGTCAGACTATATGAACTTCCGCTGCCCTTGAGTATCTGAAGCCTCCTTGTCTACCTACCTTAAATCCTGCAACTAGGGTCTGACAGCTGAGTATGACTCAACTCCTTTGTACTGCCCCTTCTCAGCTCCCTTTCCAAAGGACATCTGGTACTGTTTGTCAGTGGTGCCTCAAGTTCTGGCTGACTACTGTCACTCACCTCTTCCCTGTAAATATCATCTTCCAAGTGAACCCCACTACCTTTCCCCTGCTCTGGCTCAGATCCTGGATCACTTCTACTGCCCAGCTCACCATCTGTACCAGTTATGAAACCAGCCTTTGATGGAGGTGTGGGCTCTGGCTGTTTTTTTCTCTCTATTGCCTTCCCTGTGCGTTTGTCTCCATGCCTGGCTGTGTGTAACAGCATGCAAACAAGTTACTGTACTGTCAAAGTTATTTCCTTTTAGGACATCAGCCGGAATGTCCTCAGACATAGCCACCTGCTTGCTACTTTGCCCCCTTTCTCAGTCCAGATTGACTCTGGCCAAAACTACCTGAAAAGGTTTTACAACTAAGGCTCTAATTGGAGTAGACTGCCAAGGCAAGTTGTGGTCCTGTCTGACCACTGCAGTTTTGACTAAGGTTATGTATGAGGCTGTGTCCCATTTGGCAATGCCCTCTTTCTCTTCTATCGGGATAGGATGCAGACTCTTGTGGTAGTTAAGTGCAGTTATTGTCTCTTAACAACCCACCACTGTCATAATACTTGTCTTGCCTGCTGCTTTCTGAGATCTTTGGTCCCCTCCCTATCTTAGTGGACAATGAAACAATACATGCCTCACTGGATTATATTTAAAACATTTAATCCCAAAACCCAGTGCTGGGTTCCCCACTCCTATACAATTGCAACCTGGTAGCTAGGTATAAGCCCTCTTTCCTCCCCATCTCCTCAGCAGTGTTGCACTCCTGGTCTGCTACACAAATCCTAATGTCTTCAGGCAAAATGCTAAGGGCTTGTTCCCTGACTAAAAGAGCTGCAAGCTTTTCAAATGTGGTAACATTAGAATCACCCATCTGTGAAAATAAGTGTTGATTTCTGCAGTATGTTCAGTCATGCTTTCTTCTGCCTTAATCTGTATGTATTCAGTCATACTTTCATCAGCCTTTCTCTGTATTCTGTAAAATGTTTCTATATAGCTCTGTAGTTAGCTGGTAGCAAGCAAGCAAACATTCTTTATCTTTGTCACAGTTTAAACAGCCAACATTACTGAGTTTAGAAACTGCATGCATTACTTTACCTGTGAGCGAGGGAGTTAAAAACTGTTGCCCTTGGGTGACTTAGTGCTGGATGCACATTCTGTTAACAGCCCTTGGAAAGCAATATAAATCATCCCCCTCTTTATATTGAGGAAAAAGTTTTATACTGTCTGGAGCATAATAGTTCATATGGTTTACAAGGCAACTGAGTCATAAGCCCATTTCCACCTTGTCAGAACCTGCCCTAAAGCCTTGTCTGTCTTTTCAAGGAAGGCCAGCCCAGTCATACCAGGGCTAAATTTATGAATACCCACCCAGTTGTCCAGCTCCTTTTTAAAGCTAGACAGTGTGTCACACTGCTTAACATGGAGAGGGAGTTCGTTCCAGAGAAGGGGATTTATTTGTTGAGGTAGTTTAGATCTCTGGTCCTGGTATTAACTGAACTGTTTGATTTATTGAGGTATAAGTGTTCTTGGACTACTGGATCCCTTATAGCCCTATAAGCAAGACCCAGGTCACCCCCAAGGAGTCTATATAAAATTAAGTTTAGGGATAAAGCCTCCAATCTTTCTTCGAGTTTCAGATCTTTTGTGCCCCTGATCCTTTAAGTTGTAAACCTCGGAATCTTTCCAGTTGCTTGATATGTTTAGTAAGGTACATACCAAGGGGTGTAATACACCCTTCATGACTTATGTTTCAAGTGTAGAATGATTCATCTCCTTCATGCTGATATTGTTTTCCTCTATCCTGTGCTTTGAGTTGTTGCATTCACTCTGCTGCCTTGAATTCCATGTGCTTCATTTCTAATGCCAGTCTCTTCAGTTCCATTTGGCACAAAGTCCTCCTGGGATGGAACTGACTGTCTTTGTTTGGTTTCCTGTAGATTCTGCCTATGTTGCTTTTAACACCAAGTTGTCACTATCCCCTTTCTGGACATGATATCCTGCTATACTCCTCTGGCTTTACATTCCTTTGCCAACTGAGCTGATGAGATGTTAGCATACTTGTCAGCAGACCTCACTTTCAGCCTGTTTCTAACTAAGCTATGCTGTGTGCAACCAGACCTCTGTTTATTTTTCCTTGTGGCTGCAAGGCTTAATACACACACACACACACACACACACACACACACACACACACACACACACACACACACACACACACACACACACACACAGCTAGTCTTAGGCCAACTAGGCGACTGCCTAGGACACCACTCTAGCAAGGGTGCTTTTCCTGTAATCTGGATGATATAGGTAGACCAAGATGGCGGCACAGGGTGGTGTTGGGGGACGCTGTGTAGACCTTTTGCGTAGGGCACCAGTTGATGAAAGGCCGGTCCTACACACACACACACACACACACACATGCACGCACGTGTACACACACACGCATGCACACACACACACACACACACGCACACACACACACACACACACACACACACACACACACACACACACACACACACACACACACACACACACTCCATTAGTTACATAAGTGTTTTATGCTGAATAACTTTAGTTCTATTATCCTCATCTTTGGGAACCAAGGGATGAAGTGATAGCAAGAAACTGCACATAAGTCTGTTTCAGTGGCTAATCAACAAAATACAACTGGCTCCAAAAGAGTAAATGGAATGTACATTGCTGTTCTGGTTATGGGATTTAATCTCCACACCCAAACTGAACTGGACATTGTCCACTTACACAACTGAGTCTTTTGGTCCAGCAGTCCCAGACCATTAACTTGCTGCTTTCTCTGTGAATGCCTACCAGTGCCCCTTTATTCGTGGTAACTGCCTACACAGTCTCTCTCTCTCACACACACACACACACACACACACACACACACACACACACACACACACACACACACACACACACACACACACACACACACACACACACACACACACACACACACACACACACACACACACTCCCCAAGGAAGGCTGGCAGATTTTTTTAATTTCCCACAGCTTTCTTCCAGACCTGGTAGTCCTGTCACTACTTAGAAGCCTGTCTGCTGTTACATAAAGCCATACAATATTTATTTTACTGGTAGTCAACTAAAGTACTATTATAGACATGTGCCATACAGCTTCTACTCAACATTGTAAATAATTGTTTCCCTTTTCTCAGATAAACAGTAGTGCATGAATACACTTATAAAAAAATAAATACCAGTCACGAGAGTTTAAAGGTAAATAAATAAACTTCACTTAAATAATAAAGAAAATTGTGCAAATGCAGAGTAAAATACATGAAGGTTGTCACATGAGAAAAATTTAAAGCAAAGGCAGTAAACATACTTAGGATGCATACAGAAAAACTAAACTCCAGATATCGAAGTTTCCTGGCTACCTTGTTACAAGAATTAATAGCTATTATGTACAGGTAGGTCCACACAAGACAAAAAAAAGCATCATTTTTACCCCCTTCTTTTCTACTGATATACTATAGAGGTATATAGCAGATGCCTTTCCAGCCCTAGTGCCCATGACATAGGTTCATAGGGTGCTCCTAGGCTAATGACCACTAGGGCCCTTACAAGCATAGCCATGCACCCACTGGATCCCAAGTAGCATGGGAGTTGGGGGGCATGTTAGTAGGGAGGTAGCTAAGGGATTTGCTGAAGGAGTGTTAGTCAGGATAATACTTTCCTTAGTGAATGCCTCTGTCTATAAGGGATATGGGGCCAGACCTTCGATAAATTTATGATTTCCCATCCAGTTGTCAAGGTTTCATTTGAATAGGGTCAGGGATGAACTCTGTTTTACATGGATGGGGATCCTATTTCATAGCACAGAGATTCTTTATCTATCCTGCATATTCTGTTTATGTTACAAGTGAAGTTCAGATCCCTGGAACTGTGTTTCTGGTGCTGTTTGTTTGCACTTGTGCAGCAGATCCATCAGGGCTGGGTCTGAGGAAGCCCTGTAAGCCAGGTATAAATCCCCTGTCAGCAGCCTGTAAGAGACTGAATGTGGAGACAGAGCCCTTAGGTGATTGGTGTAAGACAGGGTCTTCATGCTCTTAATTCTCCTTGTAAGAAACCTTTGTAGGTATTACAGCTGTTGCAAGTATCTAGTTAGGTCCATGACAAAAGGGGCACTGTACTCAATGATAAGTCTGATAAGTGCCGAGTAGACTGGTACTATAACTTCCTTGGAACTGGATGCCATACCCTTACCTATAAGTTGGGCAACAGGGAATGATGGTTTATATCATATGTTCGAAGTTTTATAACTTTGAAAGTTAAAATATCGAATTAAAATCTTCGAAGTTATAAAACATTGAACATATGTTAAAAAAAAAAACCAAACCCAAATCTAATGGCTGTAGGCAGGGGGGAAAGCCTCCCTGCACCCCACACCCCCTGCTCTTTAAATATACCAAGTCCGAGACCGCACTACAGTGCAGTAAGGGAAGTCTAGTCAGGTAAGTTCCGTTTTTTTTTTTTTTTTTTTATGTTAAATGTTTGAAACTTTGAACATTTAAATTCGATTATTTAACGTTCAAAGTTTTCATACTTCGAACATATAATATAGACCCTGATTTTCTTACTGTCTTAGCTACCTATTGGTCAAAGGTCAGATTGCTATCTACATATGTTACCAGATCTCTTGCTACTGGGTCATCTCTTAATGGCGTTTTATCAATGGAGTAAATAACTTCAGTAGACGGTTTCACAAAGGGCATTATAATTTGTTTTTTGGAACTGAGTTTTAGGCAATGGCTTTAACACCTGTCGTTTGTCTGTGTTTATCCATTTTGTAAGATGCTTATGTCTTAGAGGGAATCTATAATAGCTCGCAGTTTACAGTAATCTGTGTACTTGATGAACCAGAGGCCTTGAACATTAGCCTTAGCTTCTGAGAAGTAGCTGCCAAACAGGAATGGGCCCAGCAGAGAGATTTGGGTTACTGCTGGTGTCCGGTCTCTCGGTGGAGGTGGTCTCACTGATACTGACTTCTTAGGTCCTGTCTGTGAGCCTACCAGCAATCCAGTGAGTTATATAGGAGTTTATGTCTAGCTCAGAGAACATATCAACAATGCCAGAGTGGGGTATTATATCAAATGCCTTGGCCAGGTCAAGATTTAGTTATTTATTTATTTCGCATTTGTTAACCGGGTTGGTCCAGCTGGGTAAGAATTTACCCTTTTTCAGTGGAGACCTGAGGGGAAAATCCCCAAACAGACATACAAATAGATATGAATAGAGACAAATTAACAATATTACAGAGCAAAACAATCTTATGGATACAACAGATAAGAAAAACATAATATACTCAATGGAATAGTACATAGCTATATATACAAAAAGTGTAGTATTAGGTTGTAACAGGAGAAACAACAATAATAAATCCAGCAGGTAAGCAGGAGGGGAAGTTAAGGTTGTAGGTAAAATAATGAAAATAAGCGAGGTATAATTAGATTAGTGGCTAGGGGGCTTCAGAATTGAGGGAAAGTAGAGTGAGAGTAAAAAGTAGAGAGGGGTGACTGCACAAGGGACCGCAGGTCAGAAGAGGGAATGGTGCAAAAGAAGATAGTAGTAGAGGAGGGATGTAGTGATCTAGAGGGAGGGTACAGAAAGAAGAGCAGTTGGATAAAGTAAGTTATAGAAAGAGGAAAAGGGTCTTATAGATCAGACTTAGTGATGAAGTGGGTATGTGGAGAGGGAGGGGTTAAGTAAGGTGGTAACAGGTACATATAAGGTTGTTATGGAGGTACACTATCAGGTCATATTTGAAGTTGGGAAGGGAGGTATGACTTCTGATATGGAGTGGAAGATTGTTCCAGGTAAGGGAGATAGAGTGTTTGTAGAGTATTTTACCTATGTTCTTGTTGGGTTTATAGACTTGTAGTAAGAGTTTATCAGAGCTGAGCAGGGATCGGAGGGGGTGTACCAGGAGATCAGGTTGGACAGAGATGGACAGTCAGAGTTTGAATTAAGAATTCTGAAAGCTTGGATCAGCTGACATTTGGTCAGAAGGTGTGGGAATTCGTGCCAATGTAGTTTTATGGGAGCAGAGCAGTGATGGGATTTATAGGGGCTACTGGTGACAAATCTAGCAATTTTGCTATAGGTTTGGTCTAGTTTTGCCAGCAGGTTATTTTGTAAATTGGAAAATAGAGGGGAGCCATAGAGGAGGGTGGGGAGGAGATAGGATTGGGCTAGCAGTAGTTTTGAGTTGGGGGGGTCAGGAATTTGCTGTTTCTGTATAGCATGCCCAGTTTTTGGTGTGTTTTCTTTATAGAATGAAGTATGTGGAGGTCTAGTTTGAGCTGGTTGTCTATGATGACACCTAGGAGTTTAGTGTATAAGTCTGGTGTTATCATGGTGTCATTTAGAGAGGATATGAGAAAGGTGGATTTGTGGTGGGCTAGAGTTTTAGGTAGGAATAGTAAGAGCTTAGTTTTAGAGGGGTTCAGGATAAGTTGATTGATGGAGAGCCACTTCTCAATAGAGTGAAATGAAGATTGGGTGATATGGTGGAGGTTATTGATAGAGTCAGAAATGGAGATCAGAGTTGAATCATCTGCATACTGTATGATAGAGTAGAGGTTGGTGGTAGTGTGTAGGTCATTGGTGAAGAGGTTGAAAAGGAGGGGGCCGTGAATTGAATCTTGAGGAACACCAGTCTGAACTGGCAGAAAGGGTGAGAAGGAATTTTGCCATTTAACTGCTTGCAGGCGACTGGACAGGTAACTTGAGAACCAATTTAGAGTGGGATGGAAATGTTTAGCTGAGAAGGTTTATGAAGTAGAAGGTTGTGAGACACAGTATCGAAAAGCGAGCTCTAGGAAAAGGCAGGACACAAGTTTATTATTGTCTCTGGCCTCAGCTACAGTATGAGAGAAGGATAAGAGTGCAGTGTTAGTACTGTGTTTGGGCCTGAAACCATGCTGGGTGTTAGTTAAAAGATTGTTTTGAGTAAGGTGGGAAAGCAGTTGAGAATGGATACACTTTTCTAGAATTTTGGAGAGGGGAGAAAGAATAGCAGTGGGACGGAAGTTAGATGGCTCTGTGGAGTTACTTCCTTTATTTAGTGGGATAGTGTAGTATTCCTTCCAAATGGAGGGGACAGTGGATTCTTGGATTGAGCGGTTGATTAGAATGGAGACAGAAAGGGCTACAGAGTTAGCAGCAAGTCTTTGGAATTGGGGAGGTATGTTATCAGGGGCAGGGGAACAAGGTTTGAGTATACTGAGGAGAGCTTTAATATAACTAACAGATACAGGTTTGAGCAAGAAGTGGTCAGAGAGGTTAGAGGAGTCAGACTGGGGGTGTGAAGAAGTTGTGGGTGTGGTAATTAAAGTGACAGAATTGGAAGTGGAATTAGAGGTGGGGTTGGGGTTATTAGAGGTGTTAGGTACTCGTTTAGAAATGGTATCAATGAAGTAGTGATTAAAATGGATGGCGGTACCTGAGGGAGATTGATTGGGAAAAGGGTTGGGGGTTGTCGGTGAGCCAGGGTTACGAAGAGTAAAATATATGTATGTTTTACCCTCATTCATTGCCTTAGTGATCCTCCCAAAAAGTCTACCAGGTTAACTAGGCATGACCTTCTCCTAACAAAGCCAAATTGGGATGGGCCTAGTGTCTGTAGGTTGCCAATGTCCTTGTTTATCATTTCCATTATAATTCATTCCATTGTTTTGCATATTAGGCTTGTTAGGCTGATGGGTCTGTAGTATCCCTGGGTCAGCTGCTGGTGAAGGCAATGACTGTTGCTGTTCACTATTCACATGGAATGTAGCCTGTTTTGAGGCTGTAGTTGAAGAGTGCCTCAAGTGGTCCTGCTAGGTCATGTTTTAGACTGTTCAGTAGGCAACTATGAATGTTGTAAAGATCCGTAGAGGTAATGATCCTGGCTTTACTGATTGTTACCAGTACTTAGTCCCTGTCAATAGTTAGAGAAAGTATGTTGAAGGGTATTTCACCTGGAGGAGCTGGGGGGAGTGGAGGTGAATTTTGAGCTGAATTTATCAGCTAGTAGGTTTACTATGTCACCTTGATCGGAGAAGGTGGTACTGTTCACCACCAGTTCAGCACACTGCTATGTGTTACCTTTAAGGTTCCAGACATAGCTGAAGAAGGACTTGTGATTGTCCTTAGCCTACAAGGCCATCCTGACCTTGTAGTTGGCTTTGTTGGACTTAATTAGACCTCTTAGTTTCTTGTTTAGTTGAATAAGAGAGCACTGGTCTTTAAGGAAGTTGCTCTTCCTGATTTTGGCCATGAGATTTTTTTAGTTATATACCCTGTCTAAGTGAAGATTCCACCAGTGGTGCTTGTTTTCAGTGTTTGTTTTGTGTTTGCTTTTGGTGGGTATGGCAGCCTCTATGCAGCCATTCACATGTTTGTACAGACACTCTGTAAATAATTCTGCACAGGTAGCTGTGATGTCAGGGGTTAGGGGGAGCCTTGAATTTTGCTAAATTGTCATTTAATAGGATGTAGCTTGCATACCAAATTCAGTATGTTTGATCCCCTGGTTGAAGCATGCACTAGCTTTTCCAGGGTGTTTGCATGGGTGCTGGAACCATAGGGCGGGGGAGGGGGGGCAAAAACACCCCCCTTCTTTCAACAACTGCCCAATGTGCTCTGAAACTGCTGTCAGAATAGTGATTACATGGAAACATTTGCGTTGTTATTTCAGAGATAACCACAAGCTCAGGCAGCTGGAAAAGAATGATTTGAGTAATAACAAATCATCTTTTTTACGGCTGCCTGAGCTCACGGCTACCATAGAAACACCTATGTGAGTGTTTGAGGTATACTGACCAACTTCTTTCCTCAAGAATTTTGGACTAAGTCAAAAATAACAGGGAAATGAAGGCCAAAGCCAGAGAAAATGTTTGAACACTAATTCATTTAAAAATTAAAATACAGCATGTTTTCCATCAGCATGTGTTTTATGAACAACAGAAGTTTGACACTTTAATGCCTGGTATTAGTAACTGACTGTACTGCTCAACAGACCCCTCAACTTTTGCTTAAGATTTTTAGACAAAGCCACAAATAATGGGGGACATAAAGGGCCAAACTCAATGACAGATTTTAAATATTGCTCTTAAAAGGCTGCTAGAACAACAATTTTTACATTAGTGTGCATTTTCTGAAGGGTATGAAGTCTCAATCTGCAATGGTTTGTCAGAAAACCCCAAATTTTATGAGGAACAGACCAAAAATATGAAGCAATAATCTGGACATTCTGCAAAATTCTGGAGACTTGAGAGGTATGATCCTGAGTGTCCCCCCCCAAAAAAAAAATCAAACATTTTATGAGGAAAAGGACAAAAATATGGGGCAAAATCAGGGATTTTCTGCAAAATTCTCAATAGTTTATTTATTTATTGTTTGCAATTTGTTTATCAGGAGAGTAGATCGGCCTATGTACCATTTTCAGCCACAACCTGGGATCAAGAGTAGTAAAGGCAACAATTTATACAAGTACACTAAGACGTTACATTCACATACATGAAACTTTCTGTTTAGAACATACCTCTCAACTGTATTGATGTATGCATATTTCCCATAAGTTGCCACAGACCTGTATGTTTATTGCCTTTGACTCACCGAGTACTATGATGGGATTTGGCTCTCCTGTCTAGTAGCCTGTTTTAGGTAGAATTTGCCACAGAGGTACATTTCACTAGAGCTAGACTGACTTCCAAGGTAGTAATCATATTTCTGTATTCAATTATTCATTCATTGTTTTAGATCCACTTTATACTATTCAAGATCATTATGGGGATAAGCAGAAATTTCCCTACAAGTTATGGGAGTAAATCATAAAACCAGTTTAGATTCATGGATATTCCAAGGCTAAATAGTCCTATGACACCTTGCAAGTACTCTCCTTCAAGCAGCTTTTACTTCCTTTCTCCAGAAGGGCCATAACAGTCAAACCTAAAGTAAATTTGTGGATACCCATCCAGTCATCTAATTTAGGTTCAAAGTATGATAGTGCATTGCACTGTTTAACATGTAGGGGAAAGTTTATTCCAGATGTTTGTGAGGTGCTGACTTATTAGCCCGACTCTCCAGTGTGCTGTATTTATCTGCTGCTGAAGATTAAGGTTTCTGGTTCTAGTATTGGTTGGAGATATTGGTCTTGCAAGGAAACCCAAGATCAAAATAACTAAATCTCTAATGATGCAGTAAACAAACCTGGGATCCCTCCTCAAAAGTCTGTAAGACACTGAATAAAGGGACAGAGTTTCCCAGTATAAAGAACTTTAGGCCTGTGATCTTTTTATAGGTTCATAGGTGTTTACTAGGCTAATGACCACAAGGGCCTTTGTAAGCCTAGCCATGCATCCCAAATCTCTGACAAGTTCTGATACCCTTGCTAAGTGTAAGCAGGGGTTTGGGAGATGGGGTCTATATCATATGAGCGAATCGCACAAATTGCAAATGGTCATAATATCAAACGTACCGGACCTCGAAGTGCTTTTTCTGAGATCGCGGTACAGTGGAGTATGGGATATTTGCCCTTTCCTCACTGTAGTGTGATCTCTGAGTTGGAATATATATTTAGCAGGGGGTGTGGGGGGCACAGCCCCCCACAATAGGAAGTTTGAGGTCCGGTACATTCACTATTATGAGTGTTCGCAATTTGTGCGATTTGCTCATATGATATAGACCCGGGAGATGAACCATTTACAGGTTACCTATGTCCATTAGAGACATAGGTGCCAAACCAGGGATAAATTTCCGGTTTCCCATCCAATTGTCCAAGTTGCACTTGAATTGGGTTAGGGAGGAACTCTGTTTCACATGGATGGGGAGCCTGTTCCATAGATGTGGTAGTCTCTGTGATACATACCTATCTCTCCACCAGAACCTATTTATATCACAGGCAAGGTTTAAGTCTTTAGAATGGGTAATTCTGGTACTGTTTGTTTTGTGGATATGCAGGAGGTCCATCAGAGTGGGGTCTGACAATGCCCTGTATGCCAGGCATAGATCTCCCCTCAAAAGCCTGTAGGAGATAGACTACAGGGTATTCTTTTAGTGAGGAACCTCTGTGGAGATTCCAATTGTTGGATATGTCTGGTTAGGTACATAGCAAAGGGGGCATTGTACTCAATGTTAGGTCTGATAAATGCCAAATACAGTGGAACAATGACTTCCTTGGACTTAGATGCCATACCTGTGTTTATAAGTTGTGCAATATAGAATGAGTTCCTCACTACTGGAGACATATGATGGTCAAAGGCTAGATTACTATCTATGTGTGTCCCTATGTCCCTGACTACTGGGTCAACTCTAAGAGGTGTATTGTCATCATTTTAGTTAGGAGCCTCTGGGGTCTTGCTCATTGTTTGATATTATTAATGAGATATACTGCAAAAGGGGGGCATTGTACTTGATAACTGTCCTGATCAATGCTGAGTATAAGGGAGTGATTACTTCTTTTGACCATGATGATATTCCCTTGGCAATTAGTTGAGCTAAATAAAAGGATTTCCTGACAACCTTTGTCACATGATGACCAAAAGAGATGGAGCTGTTAGCCCAAGTACCTAGTTCCTAGATATACTTTTTTTTGTAGTGGTGCATTGTATGTACAGTATGATGAGGGGAGTGATTGTCTACCAAAATTGATGATACTAAATTTTTTAGCGTTTAGTCTGAGACCGTTTAAGTACATCAATTGTTTACCAGGGAGAATTAATTCAGAAGAGGTTGTGTGTCACAGGGGCACTTAACAACCTCTAATTTGCATCCATCTGCAAACTTTGTTAGCTAGAAGTCTTTACTCTCCACTTGGAGATCTCAGAAGTAATTAACAAAAAGGAGATGTCTCAGCACTGAGCCCTGAGGGATACCACTGGTCACTTTCATACATCGCTTTCATACTTAATGAGGAAGCATTTTCATCTTGCACCGTGTTGGCTCTTTCAGCCAGTTTGCTATCCATCTTACCACATATGGGTCGATTTTTAAAGCAACTAGCTTTTGTATGATGACAGCATAGGAATGGTATCAAAGGCCTTCACCAAGTCAAGATACACCACATGCACTGCATGAACATCATCTACAACCTCTGTAACCCTTTTGAAGAAGTTTTCCAGGTTAAATAGACAGAATGTAATCGTCACAAAGTCAAACTGTCATTGTTCAAGTCTAACACAACTCTTGATATCACAGTTTGTGAGGTTAGTTATAATATACCCCATAGTTTTGCCAATGAGACTTGTAAGGCTGATAGAACTGCAGTTACCCAGATTGGACTGCAAGGCCACCTGTGATGCCCCACCACTGGCCCAGTAATCAAGAAGCCTCAAAACTCACCACTGGCAACAGTGGGTGATGTACACACTGGGAGGTTGACAAGTATACACACAGTAAAGTTGCAATTTCCCTTAAGAACACACAGAGACCACAGTCAGTCTGGGGCTGGTTTCTCCCTCTTTCTCCAGATCCCCTATAAGACTTCCTACTGACATAGCTATAGAGTTGAGATCTCAGCTGAGTGGCCAGGCCAAGACCTCCAGCACTCTCTCTGTCCAGCCAGTGTTTCATGTCAGTGCTCAAGTAATTGACACACACACTCTTTGAGATTTGATTTTATATATATATATATATATATATATATATATATATATATATATATATATATATATATATATATATATATATATATATATATATATACACACACACACACACACACACACACACACACAAACCTGGGAAAGGCTGGCACAGGTTTACTAGCTATGCCCCTTTTGCCCAGACTATAAGGTAGTTATTCAAGACCACTGGTTCAGACCAAAAAGTATTTTATTCTCCAGCTCCTCGATACAAAACCTTCCAAGAGTTACAAAATTCAGCTAAAAATGTGCTACCTTTTGTACAAAAAACACAAACTCAATCAGTCAGTAATACAATTAAACAATTAAATAAAATAGTTCCAATTAACCTCTCCATTCAGTCCCATAGGGACCAAAGTATAAGATTTAAGAATAAAGACAGACTCTTTGTATAGCAGTTTTTCTTTCAAAATAATTTCATTTTCAACAAATGCTTGCTCTAAAATACAACCTTGAAGCATAGACAAATCACTGTCATGTACATCTCTGAAATGACATACCAAAATATTCTCTTCCTTTTGATTTTTTATGTCCTTGATATGTTCCATTAACCTCACTTTAAAACTTTCACTTTAAAACTTCTTTTTGTTTCATCAATATAAAAGAGACCACACGGGCATCTTACGGTATAAATAACACCCTTGCTGTTACATGAAAAATATCCCCTTGGTACATATTTGATTTTATTCACATATTCAAAGGAACATATTATATATTTGCAAATAGAACAACTGTTGCATTTATAAGTGCCCATAGATGTTGGACAAACATGTTACTTTTTGGTAAGACAACATTTTCATGAACAAGCATGTCCTTTAAACTTCTTCCCCTTTTGTATGAAATTATAAGGTGCTTACTCAAAATGTTACTAAAATCTCCATCTTTGTGGAGAACATTCCAATAATATCTTACAATGCTACTAACTTCTTCACTTTGAATGTTATATGTGCTAACAAAATACATTTGTTCATTCTTGTTTTCACCATTCTCTTTACCCCCCACTGACCCACAACTGATCACTAACATTGTTTTTTGATTTTCACACAAAAAGTTTTTGCTTAGCTTCTTCTATTGCTTTCCTACTATAACCTCTATTATAAAACATAATTGAAGTATTATATATTTCTTCCAACAAATTTGTCACAATGTTACATATTCCAGATAATCTTAAAAATTCACCATATGGCAAAGATGATAGAACATGGGGAGATGACAACTAGCAGCATACAGGTACTGGCTTCCATCTAAGAATTTCCTATGTACCCCAGTACAAATGTTGCCATTGTCTAAACCCTTAAGTGTCAGATCTAAATAAGAAAACCAGGTTCCATATTGTAGCCCATCAAAAGACAAATTGAAAGTATTGAAAGTATTTTGTTGTAAATCAGCAACAAACTGCAAAATTTCACTCTTACCCTCTTCACATATAAAAAAGTAAATCATCTATAAACAAAAATAATATTTTACATAATTCTTAAAATTACATTTATACAAACATACTAATTCAAAATAAGCCATGAGTAAGTTTGCATACATGGGGGCAAATGGTGCAAACATACTGGATCTGGTTCTCATTAATATGGGAGAGTGCTGCATATCCCGTACTGTAACATCTTCTTTGGTAAGGATGGGCACCTCATCTAACTTTGGAACATTTAGGAACTACTCAAAGGCTAACTTCTTGCTATTAAGTGATGACCTGGCAACATTTCAGCCCCCTCATAAGCCTTAAGAACACTGCTGCCTACACAATACTGTTCATAGAGACCCTATACAAGCATGTTAATAGCTCCACAGAGGCAAGTCTACCCACCTGGAAGAAGAACAGAACTAACTCAAAAAAACAGCCGCCTTGCTGGAATCACAACATCAATAGGCTGTATAACACACAGAAAAAAATTCTGACAAAAGTTAGGAGGTGTAGCACCTGGCAGGATAAAATAATTCTTATCAAACTAAACAAACAACTCAGAGGACAAATAAAGTCTACCAAAACCAAATTTGAGGTACATTTGACTTCTCAGGCCAAGGACAACCACAAGGCATTCTTTAGCTATGTCTGCAACCTCAAAAGCAATGCACAAATGTGTGCAGATCTCTTTTTTATTAGAGCCACCTATACTGAGCCAGAAGATGTAGCAAACCTACTGGCTGACAAATTCTTCTCCAACTTTACTCCTCTCTCCCTCTCAACTTCTGTGATGATATGGGCAAGTGCCAGCATAGCTAGTTGGAGTTTTGTAAAGCATGAAATGTCCTTTGAATATCAAACTGATTTATACAAGATGCTTGTGTTACAAATGTATTAGAATTGTATGTTATTTGTAAATCAAACAGATTTGGTACAGATGCTTATGCCGAAAATGTATTTGTGAGCGTTGCTTGTGTCAAAATGTATCAACAGTGCACTCTGCTGAAAGGAAGAGAAATGTACATGTATTACTGCAGCTGAATTAAATGTATATGTTTTAATAGATGATACTGGCACAACAGAGGTTAACTTTAAGAAAAATAAGGGAAATGTAAATGAGCTGTTAAACCATTAAAAGGCACCCCACAATGCTGAGCAGGACCAGACATGTTGGGTCTGGGGGAAGAGCCTTTGTCCATTAGCTCAGTAAAAATAGGGGAGGCCCCAGTCACTGCCATAAACATTTGGATGTGTATTGTGGCTGTCTGTGCTAACTTCCTGTCTCAGCTTCAAAGGGGAATATTGTGAGAACCTAGATCAGGTGACCATTGTGGTCATTCTGCCAGCCCTCTTGGAAATGATATTTTAGATATTACAAAGAGAAATCTCAGAGTATTGAGTATTCTGTTTGGGAAGCCTGACTCTAAAGAGTCTCACCCACAGCATCTTGCCTTGCGGTAGTAAATAACTTATCTAGGGAACAGAAATTCTCTTAGATTTAGTCAGGAATATAGTTAAGGTTAGTTTAGATATTGTTTTTCTTTATTTGTCTAAGCCAGTCCATCAATGTTCTTTTCAATATTTCCTGTGATCTGAACTCTGTGGTTTATTTGAAATATATATTCAGGATTTTCATGCACTTTTATTATTTATTATTAAATATATTTAAAATATATATATATATTATTATTATTATTATTATTATTATTAAAGCTTTTATTGTGGCTGATCCTTGTAGAAAGTATCTAACCTTGGAGAGTGCTTGTATTTATTTGGTGACACTATGTGGGCCACTTCAGAAGGCCTAGCCACCTTGGTGAACTACTACAACTTGTATTAGTATTCATATTACATGGTATAATTGGGTACCCTTTGTAAGAGCCTTACAGTAACTGACTGGTGGCAGTGAATGTACCTTACAGCCTGGGCAAAGTTGGTAGAGCCAGCCTTTCCTAGGTGTGTGTGTGTGTGTGTGTGTGTGTGTGTGTGTGTGTGTGTGTGTGTGTGTGTGTGTGTGTGTGTGTGTGTGTGTGTGTGTGTGTATGTTTGTTAAATCTTAAAGAGCGTGTGTGTCAGCTACTTGGAGCAGGAGCATAAAGCACTGAGTTTACAGAGAGGGTGCTGGAGGACTTGGCTTGGACACTCGGCTGAGAGCCTAACCCTACAGCTGTATCAGTGGGGAGTCTTACTGGGTACCTGGAAGTAGACAGATAGAGACACCCAGACCTTAGACTGAATGTGTTCTCTGTCTGCTCTTAAGGGAAATTATACTTGGTGCAGAGAGGTCTGCATCTGGAAATACTGGGTGTATCCATTTGTATTCCAAGTGCACGTCCCTTGTCCCTCTCCAGTGTCAGTGATGAGGATTCAGGCTCCTTGATTACTGGCATACCATGGGGATGACGCATATTGGTGGCCATTACATATTGGTAGCAGTGGTGAGCATGTCATTTTATTGGTTGGCAGTAGTGGGATCATCACATGCTCACATATTATTGAGCAGTGGTGTGCATATTAATTGAACTGCTGTAGCCTGTAAACAGTGGTCACTAAAGAAGGTGTTAGTACTCTCAAGCAGCCACATGGTAGACATTCAGAGTTTCACATCACAATAGTTTTATTTATTTACTTTTTGTTAGCTTACATAGTCAGGGAAAGCAGGCAAGGATGTCAACAGAGGATTATGGCAAGCTGGCAAGGAACCAGTTGACTGAGATGTGCCATGCCAAAGGACTGAGGCATGCCATCCTGACTAAAGTTGAAATGATTGTAGCCTTAATCACAGCTACAGCACATATCTGCAACCAGGAGGATAACCAGTCTGTTGATGGGAACTTGCAGCTCTCAGAAACAGGACAGTTCAACTTTTCCTCTGAGGACTTAAAAACCCATCTGCAGCTAAGAGACTTGAACTGGAGGCCAAACAGTTGGAATTAGAATCAGCAGAGTGAATGCGGCATTTGGAGGCTGAAGAAAAAGAGAGACTGAAACATCTGAAAGCCAAAGAAAATGAGAGGCAGAGGCAACATAAAAAGGAAATGCTGAATCTTCACCAGAGTCATGGAGGTAATGGAGAAGGGAGTAACTGTACCCCAGAAGCAATAAAGGTCAGTAAACTTCTTCCTCAGACCCAAGAAGGTGATAATTTTGATAGTTTTATTCATATGTCTGAAGGAGTATGCAAACAGATAATGTTGATTGAGGGCTCTGGGTACAGTTATTCACCCCCTTACTCCATGGTAAAGCTGTAACTGTTGTTTCTAAATTGTCTGATACTCATTATTTAGATTATGAAAAATTGAAGCACTGTTTAGTACAATGTTTTATGTTAACACCTGAAGCTTACAGAAAAAAGTTTCTTGAGCATAGACACAAGGCAGATGAAAGTGTATGTGATTATATTGCTGAACTTAGATTGCTGGACTAAGCACTCATTTTCATAGGTGGGTGAGTGGTTGTCAGGTCACCACTTTTCAAGAACTGCCAGACCTTATGCTGAGGGAACATGCCCTTAGCACTTTGCCTGAGGACATGCGAATCTGGTTGGCAGACAGGTAATGCAACTCTGCAGATGAGTTGGGGAAAAAATGAGATCTATACCTAGCAAGCAGGGTATCACTGCACAGGAAAAGATACCCAGGGCTGCACATGGATATAAGGGAACCCATGATGGGCAGCCTAAACTGCCCCAACAGAGTCCAAAAGTAACAGGGGAAGCCACTAGTTCAGGTACACAGCCAGGACCAATGGTTAAATGTTTTAAATGTAACCAGTAGGGCCATGTAGCATATAGATGATCATTGAGGCAATGTTGGGAACAAAAGATGGGGCAGCCAGCAAATGGGAATAACAGAATGCCAGTGGTAAGTTGTCTGGAGACAACAGGGGTACCAAACTGCCAGCAGAGTTTATATCCAATATTAGCTGATGGAAAACAGGCCACTGCCAACAGAGACACAACCTCTGATATAACCATTGTGAAGCCTGCAGTGGTTAAAGAGGAGCAGTACTTGCTTGGATGGTTCACTCCAGTCAGAGCTTTAGGAGGGATCCCATTCCAAATGCCTTGGCCAGGGTTCACCTTGACTGGAATGGTGGAAAAGGAAGCAAGCAAGTAGGTGTGTTTGAGGATATCCCTGTAGATGTCTTGATAGGAAATGATTTTGATAATGCATTACCTTGTGTGCATGCAGTGACATGCAGTCAGGCTTGGGGACAAGCATGTGTGTCTGGCAGCCTGGGAGAGACCCAGACAGAATGCAGACCTGAAGCCAGGACTGGTGATTTAGCTAATTCAGGGAGGGAGTTACCATGTAGCAGTGAGACTGAAGGGGGGCCACAGCTGCTGGTGAGTACTAACATTACCTTGGACAGAGTGACTGCAAGGGCAGAGGTGAGTAATAGTACCCAGGTTGACAGTGAGGTACTGCTGTCAGAGGATATTAGACTTCCTGTGGAAGGGGAGCTGGAAAGAGTTACAAAGAGAGAGTTGGGACAACCTCAGCTCTCAGACCCTACATTACAAGGCTTGAGGGAGGTAGTTAGGGAGGCACCTGATTCTCAAGGAAAAGGGGATTCTGTATACTGGAACAAAGGGTTACTGTATAGAGAGTGGACCCCTGAGGGAGCACTAGAAGGTGAGGTAATACAGCAGTTGGTAGTGCCCAGAGCCTATCATCTGACACTTCTAGCCATAGCCCATGACATTCCCTTTGCAGGTTATGTTGGCATAAAACATGCCAAAAGATTTATTATGCAGAATTCTTATTGGCTTGTGATTGCCAGGGCATGTAACAGGGTACTGCAGTACCTGTGAGCAGTGCTAAAAAGTAGGCAAGGCAGGAGACAAGGTCAAAACTCCTTTGATGTCTTTGCCTGTGATAGAGTAGCCATTTCAGACAGTAGATTTGGATATTGTTGGGCCTCTAAGTACCCCAATTTCCACATAGAAGAAGTATATCCTAGTGGTAGTAGATTATGCTACTAGATGCGGTGGCTGTGTCCTCCATCGAGGCAGAGAAGGTGGCAAATGCTTTGCTAGAGATTTTCAGCAGGGTAAGTTTCTCAAGAGAAATACTGACTGATAGAGATGCCAGTTTCATGTCATACCTGCTGGCTTGCCTGTGGAAGAGCTGTGGGGTGAAGCACCTAAAGATAACCCCCTACCACCCCCAGACTAAAGGTCTTGTGGAGAGATTAAACTCTATGCTAAAGACCATGCTATGGGACCAGTTTAAGAGGGAGTGGGACAAATATTTGCCCCGTCAGTTGTTTGCTTACAGAGAGGTGCCCCAGGAGTCTACAGGTTTTCACCCTTTGAATTGCTGTATGAGCATAGGGTGAGGGGGCTTTTAGATTTGATTTGTGATGAGTGGGAGGGTGTGTGAAACCCGCAAGGTGTCTGTTGAGGCATATATCCTAAACCTCAGGGCAAGACTTAGGAAGCTCATGTATTTGGCCCAAGAGAACCTGGCAGGAGCCCAACAGCATAAAAAGGTCTTGTATGACAGGAATGCTCAAGCCAGAGAGTATGCTGTGGGGCAGCAGGTGATGGTTCTCATTCCTGTCAGACACAATAAACTGCAGGCAGCTTGGGAGGGACCCTTTAAGGCAGTAAGGAAGGTCAGTGATGTTAACTACATGGTAGAACTGCTAGGCAGGAGGCAGGGGCACAGACTGCACCATGTTAACATGATGAAACCTTGACATGATAAGGAAGCCATTGTGCTGAGTATTTGCAGTGGATTGTAGGAGAGTCCGAGGGGGTTCTTGTGACTTATCTCCTCAGTGAGGCTTGGACTGACACCTTAGTGGAAAGGGTAGCAATGTCCTGGCAGCTATCCCCTACCCAGGTTCAAGAAATCTGAGCAGTGTTACAGGAGTTTGAGGACCTATTCATTGGGAAACCAGGGTGCACCCATGTGGTGCAGCACCATGTGGGTACAGGGGCCCAAAGACGTATAAAGCAGGCCCCTTACAGGGTGCCTGAGTGAGTCAGACAGACTCTGAGGGAGCAGATACAGGAGATGTTGCAACTGGGAGTAATCCAGGAGTGCAGCAGTCCCTGGGCCTCCCCAATGGTGCTGGTACCAAAGAAGAATGGCAGCACCAAGTTCTATATGGACTACAGGAAACTAAATAGTCACACAGAATCAGATGCTTAACCCATGCCTGGGACAGATAAAGCCCTAGAGCAGGTGGGTGGGGCTAAGTATATCACCACTAATTACCTTACCAAGGGCTACTGGCAGGTGCCCTTGACTCCTAATGCTAGAGAGGGGTCAGCCTTTGTGACTCCATTCTGCTTGTATGAGTTCACAAAGATTCCCTTTGGGATGAAAAATGCCCCAGCAACTTTCCAGAGGCTAGCAGATCATATCCTAGCAGGAGATAGACTATGCCCTTGCATACCTAGATGATATCGCCATCTACAGCCATTCCTGGTAAGAGCAGCTTCAGCATGTTAGGGAGGTGCTGAGTAAACTGCAGAGGGCAGGGTTGACCATTAAGCCCAGTAAGTGTCAGGTGGGTGTGGCAGGGGCCTCCTACCTGGGACATAGAGTGGGGAGTAGTAAGATCAGGCCAGAACCTGCCAAAGTGGAAGCCATTCAGGTATGGCCTGCCCCTGTTATCAAAAAGCAGGTGAGGACATTTTTAGGGACAATGTGGCACTATAGAAAGTTTGACCTCAATTATAGTACCATAGCTGCTCCCCTCACAGATGTGACAAGAAAAAACAGGCCAGATAAGGTAGTGTGGACCCCAGCTTGTGAGCAGGCATTCCAGAAGTTTAAAGGAGCTTTGGGAGGACCTCCTCCCCCTTATTAGCCAGTCCAGATGACAGCAAAGAATTTGTTGTGCAGGTGGATGCTTCAAACCATGGGGTGGAGGCTGTACTTAGTCAGGTTTCCCCAGAGGGAGAAGAGAACCCAGTGGTATATCCAACCCAGGGAGGAATGTTATGCAGCTGTAAAAAAGGAATGTTTAGCCATAGTATGTACTGTATGTCATTTGTATATCAAACTGATTTTGTACAGATACTTGTGCTGAAAATGTATTTGTAAGCTTTGCTTGTGTTGAAATGTATCAATGTGCACCATGCTGAAATGAAATGAAACGTGATTGTATTATTGCAGCATAATTAAATATATGTTTTAATAGAGGATACTGGCACTGCAGAGGTTAACTTTAAGAAAAATAAGAGAAATGTAAATTTGCTGTTAAACTGTTAAAAGGCACCACACAGTACTGAGTAGGATCAGAAACGCTGGACCTGGGGAAGAGCCTTTGTCAATTAGCTCAGTAAAAAGAGGGGAGGCCCCAGGCACTGCCATAAACATTTGGATGTGTATTGGGACCGCCTGTGCTAACTTCTTGTCTCAGCTTCAAAGGGGAGTTATGTGAGAACCTGGAGTCAGATGACCAGATGAGGTCATTCTGCCTGCCCTCTTGGAAATTATATTTTAGATCTTACAAAGAGAAATCTCAGAGTACTGAGTATTCTGTTTGGGAAGCCTGACTAAAAAGACCCTCACCCACAGCATCTTGCCTTGTGGTAGTAAGTAACTTAACTAGGGAACAGTATTTCTCTTAGACTCAGTCAGAAATATAGTGAAGCTTAGTTTAGATATTGTTTTTCTTTATTTCTCTGAGGCTGTCCATCAATTTTCTCTTCAATATTTCCTGTGATCTGAACTCTGTGGTTTACTGTGGATATATATTCAGTATTTTCATGTACTTTTATTATTTATTATTAAATATATTTAAAACTTCTATTGTGGCTGGTCCTTGTAGAAAGTATATAACCTTGGAGAGTGCTTATATTTATTTGGTGACACTGTGTGGGCCACTCCAGAAGGCCTAGCCATCTTGGTGAACTACTACCATTTGTATTAATATTAATATTACACAGTATAATTTGGATACCCTTTGTAAGAGCCTTACAGTAAATGACTGGTGGCAGTGAAGCTACCTTATAGTCTGGGCAAAGTTGGTAGAGTGGGTAATCTGTGCCAGCCTTTCCCAGATGTGTGTGTGTGAAAATTAAATCCTAAAGAGTGTGTGTGTCAGCTACTTGGCGCACGAAGCACTGGGTTTACAGATAGGGTGCTGGAGTACTTGGCTTGGACACTCGGCTGAGGATCTAACCCTACAACTGTACCAGTGAAGAGCCTTATTAGGGACCTGGAGGGAGACAGACATAGAGACATCCAGACATCGGGCTGAATGGGTTTCCCTGTGTGCTCTTAAGGGAAATTATATTTGATGTAGAAGTCTGCATCTGAAAATACTGAGTGTATCCATTTGTATTCGAAGTGCATGTTCCTCTCCAGTGTCAGTGGTGAGGATTCAGGCTCCTTGATTACTGGCCCAGCATGGGGAAGACACATATTGGTGGCCATCACATATTGGTAGCAGTGGTGGACATCACAAACTCTCCATGGGTAATACCATCAAATATGACTCCTTCTACTATCACTAGAGAATAAGTCTGTAATGCTCTCTCTAAGGCCAAGAACACTGCATCAATGGGCCAAAACAATATTCCAGGATGCCTTCTAAATAGTATAAAACATAACTTATCTGGCCTATGGAATTGCTATTTAACTGTAGCCTCCTAACAGGTTTCATGCCTCATGAATGGAGAAAGGCAACAGTCATCCCTCTGCACAAAAGTAGGCCATCCACAGACCCTGGAAACTACTGACCCATAAGTCTCACTAGTTTCATATGCAAAGCCATGGGAAGAATTATCACAGAAATGATTAATAATGATATTGGCAATCTCCAGACACTGGACCCAACCCAATTTAGTTTTGTCAAGGGCAGGTCAAGTCCACTCAGCCTGGTGGACTTCTCTGAGAAAGTCACCAGAACAATGGATGAGGACAAAATGATTCACACTACCTACCTTTACCCGGCCAAGTCATTTGACATAATACCCTACTTGGGTATTATTGACAAACTCAAGAGGTTAGGTATAAACTCTTTTGCCACCTGGTGGATAGCCAGCTGGCCTACAGACAGAACCGAGGAAGTTGAAATTGGAGAGGCCACCTTTACAAAGAGGCCAGTCACAAGAGGAGTTCCTCAGGGATCAGTCCTGGGACTGTTCCTTTTGGCATTTACTTCTCTAAAGTCAAGACTAATGTCACTGGCCTCTGGCAGACTAAATTTGCAGATGATTGCAAATTAGAAGCAATCATAGAATCCCCCACCAACACAAATATTCTCTAGGAAGGGCTGACACAGACAAATAACTGGTGTCAGAGCCACGTACTAAAACTAAATGCCAAGCAATGCATACCAGTATCCTTCAGGACAACATCCACCCTTGGTAACTCTTATATTGACATCACACCCCTAAGAACTGTCCCAATAGTTAGGGACTTGGGGACACATATAGACAGCAAGTTAGCCTTTGACACTCAAGCGTCTACAGTAGCGAGGAAATTATTCTATGTTGTGCAGCTTATAAACAAAGGTATGGCATCTAGGTCCAAGAAGATCATTGCTCTACTGTATTTGGCATTCATCAGACCTATCATTGAGTACAATGCCTCACTTTGGTATGTACCTAATCAGGCACATCCAACAACTGGAACATCCACAGAAGTTCCTCACTAAAAGAATACAGGGCATAAGTAACATGTCTTATGCAAACTGCCTCAAGGCCCTATCCTTGTATTCTGTCTCTTATAGGCTGTTGATAGGAGATCTATGCCTGGGATACAAGGCATGGTCAGATCCCACCCTGATGGACCTCCTCTATATCCACAAAACAAACATGACCAGAATTACCCATTGTAAAGATTTAAACCTTGCCCGTGATATAAACAGGACCTGCTGGAAAGACAGGTATGTATCCCAGAGCCTACCCCTTCTCTTTAACAGGCTCCTCATCCATGTGAAGCAGAGTTCCTCCCTAACCCAATTCAAGTGTAATTTTGACAACTGGATGAGGAACAGAAAATTCATGCATGGTTTGGCACCTATGTCTGTGGTGGATAGAGGCATCCTCTAAATGGTTCATCTCCCAGACCTCTGCTTATAAATGTTTCATCTACTAAGCTCCTGCTTACAGATATCTAGGATACCAGAACTTGTCCGAGATTTGGGGTGCAGGGATAGGATTAAAAAGATCATTGTGGTTGTTAGTCTAGTACACACCTATGAAGCTATGAGCCTATGATGTATGTGTGCTTATGTCTTGAGTGATAATTTAATAAAGGTGTTAAAAAACAGTAGCAATTACTGTATAAAGAAAGTACAGTGCAGAAAATCAAGAAAATATTTTTATCTTAACCTAGATGGTTCTGGATGCAGTTGAAACACTTGAAAAGCATTGCTGAGCTCTGTAAGCCATTGTGGAGCTTAGGAAAGATGTCATGAACCATTTCCTTTACCCAACATAACAGTCACCAATGTTTTTCAAAACACATCCATGTCTTTTTACTTGAATCAAACCCATATGTGTCTTAAAGTTCTTATAGCCATTAAATTCCACTCCTCCTTTATCCTTGTTTGTTATATTAGCAGAAGATGCCATGATGTCTAGATGATCAACAAATTTCACTGCCATTTGACATATGGACATAGTACTTCCTTTTTACCATGACAACACACTGCAGATAAACATTACAGGAAGAGAAAAAAAAAGAAAATACACTTGCATTCATTGTGGCATTTTCCTAATAACTTCCTTTAGCCTGGCATTACCCCTGGCTTCTCATTTGTAAGAACTGTTTTCTTTGCTGGCAAGCACTGTGAAGAATCCTGTGTAATCAGTCTGTAGAAATATGGAAAGTGAAAAGATGTCTGAACAGAGACATCATTTTTCTGAATATTAAAAAAAATGTGTATGTTATAAAGAGGATGGATTTCATTTCTGTTACTCTCCTTAATTTTTGCAAGAAAACAATTTTAAGTTCATCCCTGTAAATAAACCTCAGGTTGGAAATGAAAATCTGGTTCCAGAGATTGGCTTATTACTGAAAACACTGCAAGTTAATTATTTTTTGAATATGTGCTCCCAGACAGAGTCTTCTAAAAACAGTTATAAGGCATTGGTGGTCTATCCTGGTTATCAAATGTTAAGTAAACATATAAGTAAGCAAGCAAGTAAGAGAACAAATATGCAAGCAAATTAAACAACACATAAATAAATATATACATAGATGCATGCACACATACATAAGCAAACAAACAAACAAGCAAATAAATAAATACATAAATAAATACAATTTTCCAAGATCTCTGCAGACCAGAACAACAACCTTGTTGAAACTACCTCCTTATTTAGATACCTGAGTATTTGTCTTGACCAATCCCTCAGCTTCTAAGCTCAGATCCAAAATCAACTGCCTACTATTCTGGGGCAATAAAATATCTCATGTCCTCTCACCTTCCAGCGTCCTTTGTTTGCCACTGTCTCAGTAAAAAAAACTCACCCACTTTATAAACCTTATCAAATAAAGTTTGCCATTTCATCACCAATTCTCCTTGGCATGAACATCACTGCCATAGTATAACTAAAACAAAGTGACTACCTGTACAAGCCAGAGCCAACCTTCTCCTGAGTTCCCTTCTATTCAATTACTTCATCAGGACACCTCCCTAGCCTCTCTTAATGAAACTAATCATGACTATTCCAAACTACAGCTTTAGAAGGCATGCTACAGGTGGCCCCACATTCCAAACTCCTACTATCAGACTACATGGTTTACTCATAGCATCGCTCTTCATGTCCACAGATTATGGCAATCACTCCCTTAAGATATAATTGCCACCTCAGTTTAACAGTTAGTTATTACACAGGATTAAGTCTATGAACTGTTAATAACCAAACAGTGCTTTGACTATTGAAAACTAGGTTGGACAGTTCAGTGGTATCCTGGACTGCATGTATAGTAACTGCCTATGAACCTATGAGTATGAAAACTACTGAAAGTTTAGACTTCATTTCAAATAGTACATACTAAAACAATTTCAATGTAAATGCCACACTTCAGGACATAAGTCCTCAACCTGTACATTGTCACCTCAATTCTTCACTGTCACCTGTAAGATTCTGCATTATGTAAACGTACATAGAAATTCTACTGCATGTAGAAATTTGTTACCTTTGTTTATCTACTTGCAAATCCACTCACCTTACGTCTTTGTTCCTTTAGTTTCCCCATTGTAAACTGTTTGCACAATGCATGGATGCAGTGGATTACTTATGATTGTTTTACATAAAATTTTCTGTTGCTACAGTTCTGCATATAACCTGGGCAATTGGTCATATGATGATCAGTGCTCTACCCCAGTAAACAAATATAAATAAAATAAACAAGGGAATTCATACAATATGATAATTTAGACAAGGTCACTCATTCAACAAAACTTTTATTTATTTATTACAATTTGATAACATTGTAAGTGAACCGGTCCCTTTTCAGCTGTGACCCAGGCAAAATTGTGCATATAGATATAGACAGACCAATACATGCAGATATATTACAGGCAACGTATGACAGGAGAAACACAGATAAATTCATAGTTCATTGCAGACAGTACATTTGATAAGCATTTATATCTTATATATTACACTAAAATAGTTCAAGGTTATTACATATACAGTGGTGCACCAGTTAATGTTTTCGACTCACAGCAAGAGGTTCTCTGGTTCAATTCTCAGCTGGGGTGCCTTCTCTGCAGAGTCTGTATGTCCTCCCTGCATTTGTATGTTTTTTTCTGGATGCTCCGGTTTCCCCCCACATTACAAGATATGTGTCTGCAGCATTTCTCCCCGGGCCTCTGTTGAAAATTGTCTCGTTCCAAGTCGGACTTTACCGATAAACAAATGTGGAATAAACTGAATATTTGTACTGTAAGTAAAACAGTGGAAATATTTACAGTGGTATCTAGAACTTGGATGTATTCTGATAGTTTCCTTTTTTAGTGTTCTGTATTAAAAATCTGCATACATTAAGACACAAAAACCTAATTTAATGTGCTTGTATAAACTACAAAAACTATAATGAATGCAATCACTGTGTTGTCTATAAGGTTGAGTAATAATCACCATACTAGTCCTGCAATTTCATTTAATGAAAACAGAATTTTACTAACTGTTAACTAGTAGTCTTGTTCATGGTGAATATATATCAGTGCAAACCAAATGCAGCCCTTGTTCTGTCTCCATGCTGTATAGTGTGAGTACAGACATGATAACTGTTGTTTTGGCTCATGGTTCTATACTTGACATTCATTGAGTTTGAGGTACCTATTGCAGTCTAAGCATTTTCATATAAAGACAGTCTGTTTACTGTAGCTTTAAACTGGTGAAGGCAAAATTAAGTTAGAGACATACAACACTGTGCTGTTACATGACTTACCGTTATGATATGCAAATTTGCATTTATTTTCCTCCAGAGATGTCTTCATATTAATAAAGATTTAAAAAGGCTGCTTAACAGAGGCACAACTCTAGTAACCACTAAAACTATACGCTCATTGTAATGCACGATTTATTTATGAACTGAATATTTTATACTAAGCAGTACCAATGAATAAATATTACAGTATCAGATGGACAGGAGCACAACAGTATTAGTAAACTATTTCTTTAATGTGTATTTTTTTCCCTTGAGTGCAGTTATGTTACATAGACATGGTATTAATATGTGAGCCACAACAAAAAAACACATATCTTACTATCTGAAACAACAAATAACTCTGGAATGTGGTTCTGTATAATGAGGGTTGCTAAGGCTACTTTCAGTATTTCTTCTGTTGAGATGCAAAGTGCAAAAGCATCATTCAATTACCAGCTAACTGCCATAATGGGTGCATTTCACACTTTCAGTCAGACTGCTTTCACAACTAGAAAGGTTTACAGTGACAAAAGAGCTTAAATAAAGTTGTAAATTACAGATTAAAGTGACTCTGAGTCACAACTATTTAAGATCTGGTGGCTGATTATTCAATGTTCAATGTTTGAATTACAAATTTAAAAGCCCACAGAGGATCAGTTTAAGAGTATGCTAAAAGAAAGACCTGTTTAAAAAAACAAAACAAAACATAGTTACAGAACCACTCATCCAAAACTTTCTGGAAGGGTATTTCATAATCTACCAGCCGTAAAGTGAAAGAGAAGATAGAAGGTGCAAAATGGATCTAGGCAGTGATACCAGGAGCCCACTGTTTTTGGTAAAAGGAGAGTTATGTGCCAATTAACAGCTCATTTACCAAAATTTTACAAATCAAAATGCCCCCCCCCCCCGTATTAAACTATATAGCCAATGGAGTAAAGTGAAAGATGCTTCAATCTTCTGCTATTGGAAGAGTTACCAACTCTAATGGTTATTCCTGTGAGGGACTTCTTTAATCTTTCCAGTCTCATAACCTGAAAAGAATTGTAAACACAAAAGGATCCACAATATTCCATAACAGGCCTTACAGCAGACTTATGTAGTAGAAGCAAAACCCTAACTTTATGGCTTGGTAAGCAGAGTCTTGTATTACTTAAGAAGCAGTAGCACCTTCATATAACACTCATTAGATATTTTATTAATACTCAAGTCAGAGTCCACCGTAACAACCAGATCCTCCAAGAGCCAAGTGCATATGGATATGCAAGAGTGTTTTTACCAAAGTGCATAATTTTACATTTCATGGCATTTAAAACTGAATACCCTTGGAGACAGACCACTGCAATAATAAATCCAGATATTGTTGCAGAAGGTCCTGGTCACCTACATTAGAAATCATACTTTCCATGTTGTTATTATTGGCAAACTTACTTAACTAAATATTATCGTGCCCAGGAAAGCAGGTCATTAAAAAAAAAAAAACAGAATAGATCCCAGAACAGACCCCTTTGGTACCCTTTCTTATATTTCTAAACTCAGAATGATTGCTTTTTACTTTATTTATTAATAGAATCGCTGATGGGGGAGGTGCAGCACCCTTATTCTTCTTCTTTTGGCTTTTCCTGGTTAGGGGTTGCCACAGCAGATCACCTGTCCACTCATGATTGGCAGTGGAGTTTTACTGTGTTGAGTTGCCAGCCCGGCCCAACCTTCCACAGAAGGCACACACATGCACGCACTCACACCTAGGGCCAATTTAGAGTGTCCAGTCCACCTACAGCATGTCTTTGGGATGTGGGAGGAAACCGGAGCACCTGGAGGAAACCCAGAGGGAGGACATGCAGACTCTGCACAGAAGGCACCCCAGCTGAAGGATTGAACCAGAGAACCTCTTTCTGTGAGGCAGCAATGCTAACCGCTGCACCACCACAGCTGCACCCTTATTGTCCCTCTAAATTTACTTATGTCTAACATAAGAAGGTAGATTTTTCAGTGATGTCAGTGTTAATGTATCAGGCATAAACAGAGTTCACTGAGGACATGGAATGTCATGCATACCTTTTTGTATTTCTTTCCAATGACAGGCATTCCTTTTACTGCAATACTTTGCAATGAAATTTTGTGCAGTTTTGACATGCAAAAAGCCAAGCCTAACTGTGTTGTCGTAAAAGGATTGATGGGTTTATTATATAATCATGAGGGGTGGTTAGTAAGGGATCCATGAAAAATAGCTGTTAACTAAATATAGTTATGTGTTTTGTATTCATAGGTAGTTAGCAAGCATACAGTCTAGGACACCGTCAAGGAGCCATGTTCAAATAACTAACTTGTTTAGTGACTTGTTCAGGGTCACACAGTAGGTAACAGAAGGTAGGAAAGATTCAAACACTCTGCCCTTGAAACAGGAAGCAGCTCAGAAGTGAGTCAGAAATTTAGCCCTCTGCTCCAACTGCCAGACTAAGCCTCCCTATCTATCTATCTATCTATCTATCTATCTATCTATCTATCTATCTATCTGTCTATCTATCTAGCTATCTATCTATCATCTGTATGTCTATCTATCTACTTGTATGCATGCCAGTTTATCTAGTGACTGTGGAATGTCCAGATAAGTATCTCCTAGTGTTTGCACAAATATGGACATGGACTTCGTGATTAACAGCATAGGCATTCATGCCTAACAGCAAGGATATAGGAACTACTGGTTTCAGTAATAGTACAGACTTAATACTGAATATCTACTCATTATCTCAGAATAGTCAATAAATGTATAGCCGTGGTGGTGCAGTGGTAGCATTGTTGCCTCACAGCAAGAGGTTCTCCAGTTCAATTCTCGGCTGGAGTGCCTTCTGTGTGGAGTCTGCAAGTCCTCCCTGCGGTCGAGTGGCGTTTGAAAGACATGTGTGAATGGGCATGCCTTCGTTGAAGGTTGGGTGTCAGGCTGGCACCTCAGTACCATAAAAATTTACTGTCAATCATTAGCAGACCGGAGTTCCGCTGTGGCGACCCCTAACCGGGTAAAGTCAAAAGAAGAAGAACAACGAACTGGAGAACCTCTTGCTGTGAGGCAACAATGCTACCACTGCACCACCGTGGCTATACAACATTTCAGAATAGTCAATAAATAGACAGTCCATACAAAAAACTTTAGA